>NC_061513.1:230256290-230476844 GCF_022539505.1 Lolium rigidum | reverse complement strand
GCACAAAAACGAGACACTGAGCAGCTTCATTAAAACGCGTTAGTCCGTGTTAGTTGCATCCAAAATACACAAATTAGAGGCCAAACAATAGCAAAAGTGTTCGGGAAAGTAGATACGTTTTGGACGTATCACCTATTCACCTTCAAAAATCATTCAATGGAATGCATCTTCATTCCAAGGTTTCAAAATCCTTTCAAATTCACATGGTTCCCATCTAGAGTAGTCAAGTTTTAATTCATTAGCAGTAGCTCTAATTCATGAGGGGTGCTATCTTGCTTTGCTTGGAGGAGACTAACTCACTACTCTAAAAACCAACTTGTATTTTTACCAACGTTAACTATAAAAGTAACTCGTTTAGAAAACAAGTAAAAACTTGTAAAGTAAATACTTGGGATGGGTTCCTATAAGAAAAGATCAAGAAACATGGGGCCTTGCCCCAAGTGGCTTTGCACTTTGCAAGAATATTAGCTTGCAGTAACTTGCAAGAGTATAGCTTGCCTTGGTAGTTTTCAAACTGTTCCTCCTCCTCCTCCTGGTAGCAACCTTCTTCTTCGGCGTACTCTCGGTGCTACCGTCTAAATTTGAATACGAGTATAATTACTCACTAATTCAATGGCTATTCCATACATCACAATTAAACACACAAACTACTCTATGCACACCAAATAAATAAACTAGGGTGCATGGGTGGTGGGATTTAATATAATTTGTATTCCATATGTAAATGATAGTTTCCATAGGGTTCTTGAGAAATAATTTCCTCTCATTGAAATCTTCTTACGATTTAATTTCGCCAACAATCATGGATGAACTCATATTGACCTAAGTCAAATGTTCATCATCATCATTTGGGAAAATGTTTTAAATGAGGTAGAACACCCCCTACCATTTAAATAACACTACCTTTGATTTAAATCTCAAGTAATTCATATAAGGGAGTTTGGAACCAGGGGTCCAAGCATCTCATGAATCCATGTGAGACCAGTTTAAATGAAGTGTAAAACTTCACACAATTTGACTTAAATAGTTTTGGACAATATCAACTAGTTAAACTAGTCCAAATATCCATTCATTAAACCATGGCATGATCATGCAAAGTGACCACACCATTTTATTGCATAAACAATTAGTGTAAGTCAAATGTGAGCTATTAGAGTTGGAAATAACTTAATATCTATTTTGGTGGATTTTTAAGAATTATTTGAATAGGGAAAAGTCCCTGTCTTGTTATTTTTGTCACATTAATTCTACAAAGAGTTTGACCATGAGGCCAGTGGCATTGGATAGAGAATTTCAGTGGCTTTCTAACAACCTAAAACTCACTGGATTTGGTTTAGCCAATTGGAATCTATTGAATTTCAAAGTTTGTGCAGTATTGGAAAGGTTTGGAATTGTTTAAATCGAATTTGAATTAAACAGGCCGGCGGGAAACCAACGTGGGCCGAAATGGTTTAAACAGGCCCAAGGCCAGCCCAGCCACGGTCCAGTGCCGCGCGGGCTGCCTGACAGGGGGTCCCGCATGTCAGCGGCGTTTAAAACCCGAAACGGTACGAGCGACGTGGCGCGTTGGATTAGAAGGTGATCCAACGGCGCACGGTCGTCGTCTTCTCCGGCGAGAAGCAGAGGGTCTGGCGGCGAGCCTAGGGGGTGGGAGAGCTAACCAGGGCTCCCGCGGTGGCTGGCAGTGTGCGTGATGTAGATGTGGACGACGGCGGTTCTCCTGGTACCGGCGGCTCGTCCCGGGGTGGCTCCAATCGACGGCGAGCTTCGGCGGCGACCACGGGCAGCGAGGCTTCAATTGAGCGGCGTCAGTGGGCAATGTCGAGGGTGGAGTGGCTCTGGTGATCGAGTGAGGAGAGGGGAAGGCGATGGTGTGCTCAGATCGACGAGGAGAGGTCTCCTTTTATAGGGACGCGAGGGTGCTGCGGGGCCGGGAAGAAGTCGACCATGGCGCGGCTTCTCCGGCAAGCGATCGAGCTAGGCGAGGTGGTGGCAGTGTTCTACGGCTCCTGGCGATGCTATTGGCGGCGACAGCGGGGTCGGGCGGTGGCTAGGTTGGTCGCATTGCTTCCGCGACGGCCGCGGCGCGTACGGGATGTGGTCGTCGTCTCCGGCGCCGGTGGTCACGGGTCTGGGCTGGGCGCGTGTCTGGCGGCGTCGTGGTGTCACGGCGGTGCTCAACACGTTGCAAGCGGGGCCAGGGCGTGCTCGAGGTCGTGGCGCGGCGCGTGTCCAGTGCGTGCCCGTGGGGTGCACACGCGCGACGCGAGCGGCGTCCAGGGCGCCATGGACGCGTGCTTGTCTGGCCGATGCAGGGCTCCTCCTCGACCAGGGCTTGCTCTAGCATGTCCAGTAGGGTGCGGTGTCGTTGTTTGGCAGGGTGGCCAGGGTTGGGGAGCAAGGGGAGAGGAGGTGGTGCGGCATGGCCGGCATGTGGCCGGCATGGCCATGCCATGCATGCAATCCCTCTCCTCCTAGAGTTTTTATTGTTGGTGTTACTGAGAGAGGGAGCCAGGGGACCATTTGGTGCAAGTTGGAGTAGGTTAGTTAGGGTAGAATCACTATTTGCAATAGTGTGCAAATAGTGCCATAATTTGGAATTTGCAAAATATTCAAATTTGGAAAAATTCAAATGGTGAATGTTTGTGATATGTGAGGGTTAATATAAGTTGTAATTGACCAGAGGTGAATTGAGGTGGTGGTGGAAAAATTAGAATTCAAAAATTGGCCAAAATGGCTAAGTGAAGATTGTTGAACTTGTTATAAAGTTGCAACTTTGGATGAGCATAGCTAGTGATCAAAGATGAATTTGGCAGGGTGGTCTTCATCAAAGTTGTTCACCTTGATGTTGACTTTGAAATGGTGCAAAGAGTTAGCAAGCATTGGTTTGGGAAAATTGAATGGCAAGGGCTCAAAGTGGTGATCAGACTAAATTTGGCAGATTTGGCCATTATCTCATGTGAGTGGGAAATGTGTTTGAAATTCATTTGAATGGTGAACCTTTGATTCCAAAAGTTGTAACAAGTGTTTAATAATATTATTCAACTAATGGTGGAGACCAAATAGGTCTAGGGTCAAAATTTATAAAAATGCCATAGGGCATATGTGAGGGTTTTTAGGGTTTTCCAATTAGTGGATTTTCTTCCTCTTTGATTTATTTGGTTGGTGATCTTCATATGATCACTCTAGGGTTTTAGAGCATATTAAATACCAGTAATAACAATCATCATGGCATATCACTCAAATGCACAAGTCCTATGCATGGTACTATATGCAAAAGAAAAGTTTTTGTTGGTTTGAAATTTGGCTTTCTGGAATTCTCTAACTTTCTTTTTATTGAAATTTGGGGTGTTACACATCGCGAAGCCAAGATCTGGGGGGACATGAGTCTCTGTTCCGGCACGCCGCCGGGACGGGGAAGTGCCCCCGGAAGGCATCTCCATCGACACCACCACCATCTTCATCAACGCTGCTGTCTCCCATGAGGAGGGAGTAGTTCTCCATCGAGGCTAAGGGCTGTACCGGTAGCTATGTGGTTAATCTCTCTCTCCCATGTACTTCAACACAATGATCTCATGAGCTGCCTTACATGATTGAGATTCATATGATGAGCTTTGTATCATTATTAATCTATGTGCTACTCTAGTGATGTTATTAAAGTACTCTATTCCTCCTCCATGATGTTATGGTGACAGTGTGTGCATCATGTAGTACTTGGCGTAGTTTATGATTGTAATCTCTTGTAGATTATGAAGTTAACTAATACTATGATGGTATTGATGTGATCTATTCCCCCTTTCATAGCTTGTTGGTGACAGTGTGCATGCTATGTTAGTACTCGGTATAATTGCGTTGGTCTATCATGCACTCTAAGGCTATTTAAATATGAACATCGAATGTTGTGGAGCTTGTTAACTCCAGCATTGAGGTGCTCTTGTAGCCCTACACAATTAATGGTGTTCATCATCCAACAAGAGAGTGTAGAGTGGTTTTATTATGTGATCAATGTTGAGAGTGTCCACTAGTGAAAGTATGATCCCTAGGCCTTGTTTCCAAATACTGCAATCATCGCTTATTTATCGTTCTCATCGCATCTTTACTTCCTGCAATATCTCCCACATCAACTGCACGCCAGCAAGCTATTTTCTGGCGCCGTTACTACTGCTCATATTCATTCATACCACTTGTATTTCACTATCTCTTCGCCGAACTAGTGCACCTATACATCTGACAAGTGTATTAGGTGTGTTGGGGACACAAGAGACTTCTTGTATCGTGATTGCAGGGTTGCTTGAGAGGGATATCTTTGACCTCTTCCTCCCTGAGTTCGATAAACCTTGGGTGATTCACTTAAGGGAAACTTGCTGCTGTTCTACAAACCTCTGCTCTTGGAGGCCCAACACTGTCTACAGGAAAAGAAGTGTGCGTAGACATCACGGGGCACGGGCATGGCGATAGTGGCGACGGTGCTACAGCATCTCAAATGTGTGGGCGAGGTGCTAGGACTGGTCAGCGTCGTCTGGCGGTCCTTGCGAGCATCATGGCGCAGCAGGAGGTGGACGGGAACGTGAGGGCAACGTCAATGTCATCGCAGTACCATGGCGGAGAACATCAATGAGGACGACGGCGACAGGGCTTGCTCGGGCAGGTGAGCATGTGTAGGAGCTTCCTGGTGTCCTAGCGAGTGGGCGAGTGAAAGGAGAGGTCAGGGCGTGTGTCAACACCCGGATTTTTAAGTCCGAATGCCTATTATGGCATACATCGCAATCCCAGGAATATTGTTGTTGCGAGGCATAATAGTTAAGTATCACAGTTATCATTCATTACAAACCATATTGTCTTACAATTGGAATCACATCATCCATATTACACGAATAGTTGATCTATTGATCAACGAACAAACACAAGTTCATAGCGGAAGCGTAAGATACAAGGACTCTCTAGTCCACAGGCCAACGCTTGACGTCGGAAGACTCCTAGTTGTCGTAGGCGTCCTGCTGGTCATCTCCTTGTTCATCTTCATACTCTGGCCATTTGAATAGCTAGGGATAAAGCCGTGAGTACTTGAAGTACTCGCAAACTAATACTAGGGTAAGTGCTAGACATTTCTAGTAAGGTTTGCTAAGCTCTAGTTTATTTGCATAAAGCAAATTTTAGTTCACAAGTATTTGAGAAAAGCTTATTCATGTGCTAACTAACTCAAGTGGGAACATTAGTGTCATTCCCACCATTCAAGTGGTGATTTCAATTCAATTCACCACTTCACAATTCATTTCACCATCATTTTCAAGAGTTTGACATCGGAAACTGTATGGCCTTTCCAACCGTCCGTAACCGTGGACACGGCTATTCGAATAGATTGACACTCTTCAGAGGTTGCACACTTGTGCCACAACATTTGATTTCATCCGTCGGGATTACCCCAAATCATCGTAACACAGTACGCGGATCATCAACCATAATCTTTCACTTACAAATCCTAGTATGAGCACCTCTCCCCATGAGCTTGGCCTCCCAGTGAAGACCAACTGTCAACCTGGGAACTGCACAGGGCTTGGCCGTACAATTCACCTCAATTCACATCATTTCTCAACAATGGATGCAGCCTCAAGCATAACCCCTATGATGTGTGTTCAAAGGGAACCCATACTAAGATGCATAAACTTCCAGTTAAGCCCTACCCATAATCAGGTATTGTGGGGGTACTCAATATTGGAAAGGTATCGCATTCAAACCAATATCATTTTATCAAAAATCACCATCTTCTCTTGGTCATATTCACCTTCAAAATTCATTCAATGGAATGCTTCATCATTCCTAGGTTTCAAAATTCAGTTCAAATCACATTGTTCCCATCTAGAGTAGTCAAGTTTTCAATAATTAGCACTAGCTCTAATCATGAGGGGTGCTATCTTGCTTTGCTAGTTTGAAACAAACTTTGCTACTCGAGTAACCATTTTTAACTTAGACCAAAGTTAACTATAAAAGTAACTCTTCGAATAAACAAGTAAAAACTTGTAAGGTAGAAACTTGGGATAGGCTTATGGTAAGAAAGGTAAGACTATGGTACCTTGCCCCAAAGGGCTTTGCAATTTGCAAGAATATTAGCTTGCCTTGGTAGTTCTCAAAGTTCTCCTCCTCCTCTTCTTGGTAGCAACCTTCTTCTTCCAGGTATTCTCCGGTGCTAGCGTCTAAATTTAAATACGAGTATAATCACTCACTAATTCAATGGCTATTCCATACATCACATATATTCACACAAACTATTCTAAGCACACAATTAATCTAATTAGGGTGCATTGGTGGTGTTGCTTGAGGAGAAATAATTTCCTCTCATTTAATATGTAAATGATAGTTTCCATAGGGTTCTTGAGAAATAATTTCCTCTCATTGAAATCTTCTTAAGATTTAATTTCTCAAACAATCATGCATGAATTTATATTGACCTAAGTCAACCATTCATTATCATCATTTGAGAAAATGAATTAAATGAGGTAGACCACCTCATACTATTTAATAACTCTACAAATGATTTAAATCTCCAAGTATTTCATATAAGAGTGTTTGACCAGGGGTTCAAACATCACATGAATTCATTTGGGACAAGATTTAAATGAAGTAGAATACTTCATATGGTTTGCATAATAGTTTTGGATAATATCACTTAAATAAACTAGCCATATTGTCCATTAATTAAACTAGGGCATGATCATGCAAAGTGACCACACCATTTTCTTGCAGAAACAATTAGTGTAAGTCAAATGTGAGATATTGGAGTTGGAATTAACTTAATATTTATTTTGGTTGATTTTTAATAATTATTTGAATATGGAAAAGTCCCTGCCTTTATCTTTTTATCAGATTAATTCTACAACAGATCTTGAGATGGGACCAGTGGCATGTTGTAGAACTTTTTCATAGCTTTCCAACAATATCAAATTTGTCAAATTTGGCCAAGACAAACAGATTCTATGAATTTTCAAAGTGGGGTTCAGTATTGAATTTGAATTCAATTAATTAAACTGGATTTGAATTATTGGGCTGGCGGGAAACAGAGTGGGCCAAAACTATTTGAGACGCAGCAAATCGGCCCAGTAACGCGTCCAGCGCGCGTGGGCTTGCTGACAAGGTGGGGGCCGGCCGTCAGTGAGTTATAAAACCCAAAACGGTACGTTTGATGTGGGGCATTGGATTAGATCCAAATCGGACGGGCCAGGTTCATCGTCTTCTCCGACGAGAACCCGCATGTCTGGCGGCAAGCCTAGGGGGTCGGAGAGCTAACCAGTGGTCCGGCGAGCGGCGGCGAGGTTCAGGGCGAGGTTGTCATCGACGGTGAAGCAGCCTGTAGCAGTGGCGTCGCTCGAGGCGGCTCCAATCGACGGCGATTCCTCTAGGGCTTCCGCGGCTCCGAGCTTGCGATTGCGGCGTCTCCGGCGATGATCGAGGTAGCTAATGGGTTGAGGTGAGGAAGTGGAGGATGGGGAGCGAGGTGGTGTGCTCAATGGCGTCCAGGGAACGCTCTATTTATAGATGGGCGAGGGTGCTGCGGGGCAGGGTTGAGGTCGACATGGGCGCGGCGATTCCGGCGAGCGGTTGGGCTAGGCGAGGGTGCAGCGACGTTCTCCTCGTCCAGGCGAAGCTACAGGTAGCGACAGCACGGTCGGGCGGCGTCTGTGGCGCTCGCATTGCTTCCATGTCTGGCAGCGGCGTTCGCGGGATCGTGTCATCGTCTCTGGCGGCGGCTGTCCAGGGTCTTGGTTCCGAGCGTGTCTCGCGGGGTTGAGGTGGCGTTGTGATGCTCAAGGAGTTGAGAGAGGGGCCAGGGCTTGCTCGTGCTGGTGGAACGGCGCGTGGTCAGTGACGTCCACGGCGTGCTCACACGCGATGCGAGCGGCATGCTGGCCGATCCTGGGCGCGCGATCTCCGGCGAGTTGTTGCTGCTCTCTCAACAATGGCTGGTGTAGGCGCTGCTAGGGAGTGAGGTGGCGTCGTTTGGGCACGGTGGCCAGGGCAGGAGAGGAAGGAAGAGAGGGGAGGCTCGGCATGGTGGCGACATGGCCGGCATGGCCATGCACATGTTGGCTAGCCTCTCCCCTTAGGGTTGCTATGCACCATTGAGTGAGAGAGGGGACAAGGGGACCAAGTAGAGTAGTTTGGGGCAGATTAGGGTGGTGTAGATCACTATTTTAAATAGTGTGTAATAGTTCCATATTTGCAATTTGTAATTTTTGTCCAAATTTGAATGTGTTCAAATGGTGGCAAGAATTGAATTGTGTGTGTTTGGTTAAGTAATAAATGACCAGAGAAGATGAGAGGTGGTGGTGGAATTGTCCAATTCAAAGATTTGCAAAAATTGCTAAGTGTGAGAATGTTCCACTTAATAAAAAGTTCCAACTTTGGATGAGCATAGTATTTGATCTAAAAAGAATTTGGCATGGTGGTCTTTACAAAAAGTGTTCACCTTGATGTGCTCTTGGATGAGGTGCAAAGAGCTGACAAAGTTTAGTTTGGAAAATTTGAATTGCAAGGGCTCAAAGTAGTGATCAGACTAAAAATGGCAGATTTGACCATTATCATACATGATCCAAATTTGAGTTTGAAATTCATTTGATTTGTGTTTATTTGATTCCAAAAGTTGTAATAAGTGTTTAGTAACATTGTTCAACTAATGATGAAGACCAAAATGGTCTAGGGTCAAAATTTATAAAAATGGCATAAGCCATATGTGAGGGTTTTAGGGTTTTTCTTTTATTTGATTTCTTTCTCTTTTTGATTTATTTGGTTTGTGATCTTCACATGATCACATTGGGGTTTTAGGGTTTAGCACATACACATAATAACAATCATCATTGCATATCACTCAAATGCACAAGTCCTATGCATGGCACTATATGCAATTTAAAAAAAATTGTTGGTTTGAAATTTTGCTCTCTGGAATTCTTCTAACTTTCTTTTTATTGAAATTTGGGATGTTACAAACCCTTCCCCCTTACAAAATATCTCGTCCCGAGATCTAAAAGAAAGTTAGGTACTAAAGAGATCTGGGTACTCCTTTTTCATGAAGTCTTCGCGTTCCCAGGTGGCTTCATCTTCAGTATGATTGCTCCACTGTATCTTCAGAAACTTGATGCTTCGGGTGCGGGTGGTTCGGTAAGCTTCCTCCAGGATGTGAATCGGCACTTCGCGGTACGTCAGGTCCTTGTTGATATCCACCGATCGGTGATCAATGTTCTTGAACACTTCGGTCTTCTCAGGGACTTCAAGGCACTTACGGAGGAGTGAGATGTGAAACACGTCGTGTACAGCCGACATCTCTTCTGGTAGCTCCAGTTGATAAGATACTTCACCTCGGCGACTCAGAACTTTGAAGGGTCCGACATATCGGGGTGCGAGCTTTCCTTTCAGCTGAAATCTCTGCATTCCTTTCAAGGGGGATACCTTGAGATAGACGAAGTCTCCGATCTCGAAGGTCATCTCCCGACGTCTCTTGTCGGCGTAGCTCTTCTGTCTTGATTGCGCCGTCTTGAGGTACTCTCGGATCTTGTGTACTTTCTCTTCGGCCTCACGAAGAACATCTGGTCCAAAGACTTGGCTTTCTCTGACATCCGACCAGTTCAGGGGGGTACGGCATTTACTTCCGTACAAGGCTTCAAAGGGGGCCATCTGTAGGCTGGCTTGATAGCTGTTGTTGTAAGAGAATTCTGCGTAAGGTAAGCAGTCTTCCCACTTGGATCCATATTCCAGTACACATGCCCTCAGCATGTCCTCCAGTATCTGGTTAACTCTCTCAGTCTGTCCGTCAGTCTGAGGGTGATAGGCGGTGCTGAAATTCAGACGGGTTCCTAGTCCTTCGTGCACCTTCTGCCAGAATCTTGAGGTGAACTATGATCCTCTATCTGACACTATCGACTTCCGGGTTCCGTGCAGGGCGACTATTCTGGAGATGTACAGTTCAGCTAACTTTGGGCCTTGGTACGTGGTCTTGACGGTGATGAAATGCGCTACCTTGGTCAGTCTATCGACAACTACCCATATTGAATCATTGCCTTTGCTGGATTTGGGCAGACCTGTGATAAAGTCCATTCCTACCGAGTCCCACTTCCATTCTGGAATCTGTAGGGGTTGCAACAGTCCTGCGGGTCGTTGATGCTCCGCCTTGACTCTCTGACAGATGTCACACTTGGCGATGTAGCTGCCGATTTCTCTCTTCATTCCATGCCACCAGAATTTCTCCTTCAGGACTTGATACATCTTGGTACCTCCGGGGTGGATTGAGTAGAGGGTGTCATGGGCTTCTTGCAGGATGACTTGCTTCAAGTCTGAGTCCGAGGGTACGCAGAGGCATTCTTTGTACCAAAGAACTCCGGCTTCATCTACGGTGAATCCGGGGGCTTTTCCTGTGGCTATTTGTTTCTTGATTCCGTCGATGCTAGCGTTGTCCTTCTGGGCTTCCTTGATCTGGCTAACCAAGGTGGGTTGCAGTTCTATGCTGGCTAGGAATCCTTCACTAACAAGTTCAAGTCTGAAGTGTTCAAACTCTTGGTACAGGCTGGGCTGTTCGATTGCGATCATGGAGTTCAACTGGCACGGCAGTCGACTCAAAGCATCCGCTACCACATTGGCCTTGCCAGGGTGGTAGTGAATCTCCATGTCGTAATTCTTGATCAATTCTATCCATCGGCGTTGCCTCATATACAGCTCCTTCTGGGTGAAGATATATTTCAGGCTCTTGTGGTCGGAGTAGATCTCACATCGATTACCCATGAGGTAATGACGCCAAACTTTCAAGGCTAGGACCACGGCTGCAAGCTCAAGGTCATGGGTGGGGTAGTTCTGCTCATGTTGCTTCAACTTTCTTGAAAGGTAGGATACAACTTTGCCTTCTTGCATAAGTATATATCCAAGACCAACCTTGGAGGCGTCGCAATATACGTCAAAGGGCTTGGTGATGTCTGGCATGATCAGGATTGGGGCTGAGGTCAGTCTACTCTTGAGTTGTTGAAAACTCCCTTCACATTTGTCAGTCCATTCGAACTTCTTGTTCTTCTTCAACAATTGGGTCATTGGTCGAGCGATGCTCAAAAAGCCTTCTACAAATCTGCGGTAATATCCGGCTAATCCAAGAAAAGCGCGGACCTCAGTTTGGGTGGTTGGGGCTTGCCATTCCATAACAGTTTTGATCTTGGTGGGATCTACGGCAATTCCTCCTGCAGAAAAGATGTGTCCCAGGAATCCTACTTCCTCCAACCAAAACTCACACTTGCTGAACTAGGCATACAACTGGTGGTGCCTAAGGGTTTCTAGGACAGTCTCCAAATGATGTTCATGTTCCTCTTCGGACTTGGAGTATACCAGAATGTCATCGATGAAGACAACGACAAACTTCTCCAAAAAGTTCATGAAGATCTTATTCATGAGATTCATGAAATAAGCAGGGGCATTGGTTAATCCAAACGACATGACGTTATACTCATACAACCCATATCTAGTGGTGAAGGCAGTCTTTGGAATGTCGGTGGCTCGAATCTTCAGCTGATGATAACCAGTTCTAAGGTCTATCTTGGAGAAAACTTTGGTTAGTTGATCAAACAAGTCTTCTATCTTGGGTAGGGGGTATTTGGTTTTGATGGTGACATCGTTAAGCTTACGATAGTCCGTACATAAACGATTGGCACCATCCTTCTTGTCCACAAACAAAACTGGGGATCTCCAGGGGGATGCACTAGGTCTAATCAGACCTTTGGCCAACATATCATCTATCTATTTCTTTAGCTCGACAAGCTCTGTTGGGTTCATGCTGTAGGCTCTCTGGGCTATAGGTCCAGTCCCGGGGATTAACTCGATGATGAACTCGATATCCCGATCCAGGGGCATACCGGGTAGATCATCCGGAAACACATCAGGGTAGCGACAAACGACCCTGATTTGCTCCAGAGTTGGCTTGGATACACTTTGGTTGCAGGTGAATTTTCTGGGTAGTCTTTCAGAGACATGTTCTACTAGGATACCGGTGCTGCTAGTTGATACGCGTACAACACGCGTCCGTTGGGAACCCCAAGAGGAAGGTGTGATGCGTACAGCGGCAAGTTTTCCCTCAGTATGAAACCAAGGTTATCGAACCAGTAGGAGCCAAGAAGCACGTTGAAGGTTGATGGCGGCGGGATGTAGTGCGGCGCAACACCAGAGATTCCGGCGCCAACGTGGAACCTGAACAACACAACCAAAGTACTTTGCCCCAACGAAACAGTGAGGTTGTCAATCTCACCGGCTTGCTGTAACAAAGGATTAGATGTATAGTGTGGATGATGATTGTTTGCAGAAAACGAGTAGAACGAGTATTGCGATAGATTGTATTTCGAGTAAAGAGAATTGGACCGGGGTCCACGAGTTCACTAGAGGTGTCTCTCCCATAAGATAAACAAGCATGTTGGGTGAACAAATTACGGTTGGGCAATTGACAAATAGAGAGGGCATGACCATGCACATACATATTATGATGAGTATTGTGAGATTTAATTGGGCATTACGACAAAGTACATAGACCGCCATCCAGGCATGCATCTATGCCTAAAAAGTCCACCTTCAGAGTTATCATCCGAACCCCCTCCAAGTATTAAGTTGCTAACAACGAGACAATTGCATTAAGTATTGCGCGTAATGTAATCGGTGACTACATCCTTGAACATAGCACCAATGTTTTATCCCTAGTGGCAACAAGCACATCCGTAACCTTAGTGGTTCTTGTCACTCCTCCGATTCACGGAGACATGAACCCACTATCGAGCATAAATACTCCCTCTTGGAGTTACTAGCATCAACTTGGCCAGAGCATCTACTAATAACGGCGAGCATGCAAGATCATAAACAACACATAGACATAACTTTGATAATCAACATAACAAGTATTCTCTATTCATCGGATCCCAACAAACGCAACATATAGAATTACAGATAGATGATCTTGATCATGTTAGGCAGCTCACAAGACCCGACAATTAAGCACAATGGGGAGAAGACAACCATCTAGCTACAGCTATGGACCCATAGTCCAGGGGTAGACTACTCACACATCACTCCGGAGGCGACCATGGCGGCGTAGAGTCCTCCGGGAGATGAATCCCCTCTCCGGCAGGGTGCCGGAGGCGATCTCCTGGATCCCCCGAGATAGGATCGGCGGCGGCGGCGTCTCTGGAAGGTTTTCCGTATCGTGGCTCTCGGTACTGGGGGTTTCGCGACGGAGGCTTTAAGTAGGCGGAAGGGCAAGTCGGGGAGGGCACGAGGGCCCCACACCACAGGTCGGCGCGGCCAGGGGCCAGGCCGCGCCGCCCTAGGGTTTGGGCACCTCGTGGCCCCACTTCGTTGACTCTTCGGTCTTCTGGAAGCTTCGTGGCAAAATAGGACCCTGGGCGTTGATTTCGTCCAATTCCGAGAGTATTTCGTTACTAGGATTTCTGAAACCAAAAACAGCAGAAAACGACGAATCGGCACTTCGGCATCTTGTTAATAGGTTAGTTCCGGAAAATGCACGAATATGACATAAAGTGTGCATAAAACATGTAGATAACATCAATAATGTGGCATGGAACATAAGAAATTATCGATACGTTGGAGACGTATCAGCATCCCCAAGCTTAGTTTTGCTCGTCCCGAGCGGGTAAAACGATAACAAAGATAATTTACGGAGTGACATGCCATCATAACCTTGATCATACTATTTGTAAAGCATATGTAGCGAATGCAGCGATCAAAACAATGTATATGACATGAGTAAACAAGTGAATCATATAGCAAAGACTTTTCATGAATTGCACTTCAAGACAAGCATCAATAAGTCTTGCATAAGAGTTAACTCATAAAGCAATAATTCAAAGTAAAGGTATTGAAGCAACACAAAAGAAGATTAAGTTTCAGCGGTTGCTTTCAACTTGTAACATGTATATCTCATGGATATTGTCAACATAGAGTAATATAATAAGTGCAATATGCAAGTATGTAGGAATCAATGCACAGTTCACACAAGTGTTTGCTTCTTGAGGTGGAGAGAAATAGGTGAACTGACTCAACATTGAAAGTAAAAGAATTGTCCTCCATAGAGGAAAAGCATCGATTGCTATATTTGTGCTAGAGCTTTGATTTTGAAAACATGAAACAATTTTGTCAACGGTAGTAATAAAGCATATGTATCATGCAAATTATATCTTACAAGTTGCAAGCCTCATGCATAGTATACTAATAGTGCCCGCACCTTGTCCTAATTAGCTTGGACTACCGGATCATCACAATGCACATGTTTTAACCAAGTGTCACAATGGGGTACCTCTATGCCGCTCTGTACAAAGGTCTAAGGAGAAAGCTCGCATTGGATTTCTCGCTATTGATTATTCTCAACTTAGACATCCATACCGGGACAACATAGACAACAGATAATGGACTCCTCTTTTATGCATAAGCATGTAACAACAATTAATAATTTTCTCATTTGAGATTGAGGATATATGTCCAAAACTGAAACTTCCACCATGGATCATGGCTTTAGTTAGCGGCCCAATGTTCTTCTCTAACAATATGCATGCTTAACCATAAGGTGGTAGATCTCTCTTACTTCGGACAAGACGAACATGCATAGCAACTCACATGAAATTCAACAAAGAATAGTTGATGGCGTCCCCGAAACATGGTTATCGCACAACAAGCAACTTAATAAGAGATAAAGTGCATAAGTACATATTCAATACCACAATAGTTTTTAAGCTATTTGTCCCATGAGCTATATATTGCAAAGGTGAATGATGGAATTTTAAAGGTAGCACTCAAGCAATTTACTTTGGAATGGCGGAGAAATACCATGTAGTAGGTAGGTATGGTGGACACAAATGGCATAGTGGTTGGCTCAAGTATTTTGGATGCATGAGAAGTATTCCCTCTCGATACAAGGTTTAGGCTAGCAAGGCTATTTGAAACAAACACAAGGATGAACCGGTGCAGCAAAACTCACATAAAAGACATATTGAAAACATTATAAGAATCTACACCGTCTTCCTTGTTGTTCAAAACTCAATACTAGATATTATCTAGACTTTAGAGAGACCAAATATGCAAACCAAATTAGAAAGCTCTATGTATTTCTTCATTAATGGGTGCAAAGCATATGATGCAAGAGCTTAAACATGAGCACAACAATTGCCAAGTATCACATTATCCAAGACATTATAGCAATTACTACATGTAGCATTTTCCAATTCCAATCATATAACAATTTAACGAAGAAGAAACTTCGCCAGGAATACTATGAGTAGAAACTAAGGACATACTTGTCCATATGCTAAAGCGGAGCGTGTCTCTCTCCCATAAAGTGAATGCTAGGATCCATTTTATTCAAACAAAACAAAAAACAAAAACAAACCGACGCTCCAAGCAAAGCACATAAGATGTGATGGAATAAAAATATAGTTTCGGGGGAGGAACCCGATAATGTTGTCGATGAAGAAGGGGATGCCTTGGGCATCCCCAAGCTTAGACGCTTGAGTCTTCTTAGAATATGCAGGGGTGAACCACCGGGGCATCCCCAAGCTTAGAGCTTTCACTCTCCTTGATCATGTTGCATCATACTCCTCTCTTGATCCTTGAAAACTTCCTCCACACCAAACTCGAAACAACTCATTAGAGGGTTAGTGCACAATAAAAATTAACATATTCAGAGGTGACACAATCATTCTTAACACTTCTGGACATTGCATAAAGCTACTGGACATTAATGGATCAAAGAAATTCATCCAACATAGCAAAAGAGGCAATGCGAAATAAAAGGCAGAATCTGTCAAAACAGAACAGTTCATATTGACGAATTTTAAAATGGCACCAAACTTGCTCAAATAAAAATGCCCAAATTGAATGAAAGTTGCGTACATATCTGAGGATCACTCACGTAAATTGGCATAATTTTCTGAGCTACCTACAGGGAGGCAGGTCGGAATTCGTGACAGCAAAGAAATCTGTTTCTGCGCAGTAATCCAAATCTAGTATGAACTTTACTATCAACGACTTTACTTGGCACAACAAAACACAAAACTAAGATAAGGAGAGGTTGCTACAGTAATAAAAAACTTCCAAGACACAAAATAAAAACAAAGTACTGTAGGTAAAAACATGGGTTGTCTCCCATAAGCGCTTTTCTTTAACGCCTTTCAGCTAGGCGCAGAAAGTGTGTATCAAGTATTATCAAGAGACGAAGCATCAACATCATAATTTGTTCTAATAATAGAATCAAAAGGTAACTTCATTCTCTTTCTAGGGAAGTGTTCCATACCTTTCTTGAGAGGAAATTGATATTTTATATTACCTTCCTTCATATCAATAGTAGCACCAACGAGTTCAAGAAAAGGTCTTCCCAATATGATGTGACAAGATGCATTGCATTCAATATCCAAGACAACAAAATCAACGGTGACAAGGTTATTGTTAACGGTAATGCGAACATTATCAACTTTCCCCAAAGGTTTCTTCGTAGAATGATCAGCAAGATTAACATCCAAATAACAATTTTTCAGCGGTGGCAAGTCAAGCATATCATAAATTTTCTTAGGCATAACGGAAATACTTGCACCAAGATCACATAAAGCATTACAATCAAAATCTTTAACCTTCATATTAATGATGGGCTCCCAACCATCCTCTAGCTTTCTAGGAATAGAGGCTTCGCGCTCTAGTTTCTCTTCTCTAGCTTTTATGAGGGCATTTGTAATATGTTGCGTGAAAGCCAAATTTATAGCACTAGCATTAGGACTTTTAGCAAGTTTTTGCAAGAACTTTATAACTTCAGAGATGTGGCAATCATCAAAATTCAAACCATTATAATCTAAAGCAATGGGATCATCATCCCCAATGTTGGAAAAAAATTCAGCAGCTTTATCACAGGCAATTTCAGCAGTTTTAGCAGTTTCGGGCAGTTTCTCGCGCTTTGCATTAGAAGTGGAAACATTGCTAACACCAATTCTTTTATTATTAATAGTAGGAGGTGCAGCAACATGTGTAGCATTAGCATTACTAGTGGTGGTAATAGTCCAAACGTTAGCTACATTCTTCTCTTTAGCTAGTTTTTCATTTTCTTCTCTATCCCACCTAGCACGCAGTTCAGCCATTAATCTTATATTCTCATTAATTCTAACTTGGATGGCATTTGCTGTAGTAACAATTTTATTTTCAATGTCCCTATTAGGCATAACTTTCGATTTCAAAAGATCAACATCAGAGGTAAGCCTATCAACTTTAGAAGCAAGTATATCAATTTTCCAAAGCTTTTCTTCAACAGATTTGTTAAAAGCAGTTTGTGTACTAATAAATTCTTTAAGCATGGCTTCAAGTCCAGGGGGTGAATTCCTATTATTGTTGTAAGAATTCCCATAAGAATTACCATAGCCGTTGCCATTATTATAAGGATATGGCCTATAGTTGTTACTAGAATTGTTCCGGTAAGCATTGTTGTTGAAATTATTATTTTTAATGAAGTTTACATCAACATGTTCTTCTTGTGCAACCAATGAAGCTAACGGAACATTATTAGGATCAACATTAGTCCTATCATTCACAAGCATAGACATAATAGCATCAATCTTATCACTCAAGGAAGAGGTTTCTTCGACAGAATTTACCTTCTTACCTTGTGGAGCTCTTTCCGTGTACCATTCAGAGTAGTTGATCATCATATTATCAAGAAGCTTTGTTGCTTCACCAAGAGTGATGGACATAAAGGTACCTCCAGCAGCTGAATCCAATAAATTCCGCGAAGAAAAATTTAGTCCTGCATAGAAGGTTTGGATGATCATCCAAGTAGTCGAGTCCATGTGTTGGGCAATTTTTAACCAAAGATTTCATTCTTTCCCAAGCTTGAGCAACATGTTCAGTATCTAATTGTTTAAAATTCATTATGCTACTCCTCAAAGATATAATTTTAGCAGGGGGATAATATCTACCAATAAAAGCATCGTTGCATTTAGTCCATGAATCAATACTATTCTTAGGCAGAGATAGCAACCAATCTTTAGCTCTTCCTCTTAATGAGAAAGGGAACAATATTAATTTTATAATGTCACCATCTACATCTTTATACTTTTGCATTTCACATAATTCAACAAAATTATTGAGATGGGCAGCAGCATCATCAGAACTAATACCAGACTCTCGCATAACAAGATTCAGTAAAGCAGGTTTAATTTCAAAGAATTCTGCTGTAGTAGCAGGTGGAGCAATAGGTGTGCATAAGAAATCATTATTATTTGTAGTTGTGAAGTCACACAACTTAGTATTTTCAGGATTGGCCATTTTAGCAACAGTAAATAAAGCAAACTAGATAAAGTAAATGCCAGTAAACTAATTTTTTTGTGTTTTTGATATAGCAAACAAGATAGCAAATAAAGTAAAACTAGCAACTAATTTTTTGTATTTTGATTTAGTGCAGCAAACAAAGTAGTAAATAAAACTAAGCAAGACAAAAACAAAGTAAAGAGATTGAGAAGTGGTGACTCCCCTTGCAGCGTGTCTTGATCTCCCCGGCAACGGCGCCAGAAAAAGCTGCTTGATACGCGTACAACACGCGTCCGTTGGGAACCCCAATAGGAAGGTGTGATGCGTACAGCGGCAAGTTTTCCCTCAGTATGAAACCAAGGTTATCGAACCAAGTAGGGAGCCAAGAAGCACGTTGAAGGTTGATGGAGGCGGGATGTAGTGCGGCGCAACACCGGAGATTCCGGCGCCAACGTGGAACCCGCACAACACAACCAAAGTACTTTGCCCCAACGAAACGAGTGAGGCTGTCAATCTCACCGGCTTTACGTAACAAAGGATTAGATGTATAGTGTGGATGATGATTGTTTGCGGAAAACGATGAGAACAGTATTGCAGTAGATTGTATTTCAGTAAAGAGAATTGGACCGGGGTCCACAGTTCACTAGAGGTGTCTCTCCCATAAGATAAACAGCATGTTGGGTGAACAAATTAGAGTTGGGCAATTGACAAATAGAGAGGGCATGACCATGCACATACATATTATGATGAGTATTGTGAGATTTAATTGGGCATTACGACAAAGTACATAGACCGCCATCCAGCATGCATCTATGCCTAAAAAGTCCACCTCCAGGTTATCATCCGAACCCCCTCCAGTATTAAGTTGCTAACAACAGACAATTGCATTAAGTATTGCGCGTAATGTAATCAGTGACTACATCCTTGAACATAGCACCAATGTTTTATCCCTAGTGGCAACAGCACATCCGTAACCTTAGTGGTTCTTGTCACTCCTCCAGATTCACGGAGACATGAACCCACTATCGAGCATAAATACTCCCTCTTGGAGTTACTAGCATCAACTTGGCCAGAGCATCTATTAATAACGGAGAGCATGCAAGATCATAAACAACACATAGACATAACTTTGATAATCAACATAACAAGTATTCTCTATTCATCGGATCCCAACAAACGCAACATATAGAATTATAGATAGATGATCTTGATCATGTTAGGCAGCTCACAAGACCCGACAATTAAGCACAATGGGGAGAAGACAACCATCTAGCTACAGCTATGGACCCATAGTCCAGGGGTAGACTTCTCACACATCACTTCGGAGGCGACCATGGCGGCGTAGAGTCCTCCGGGAGATGAATCCCCTCTCCGGCAGGGTGCCGGAGGCGATCTCCTGGATCCCCCGAGATGGGATCGGCGGCGGCGGCGTCTCCGGAAGGTTTTCCGTATCGTGGCTCTCGGCACGGGGGTTTCGCGACGGAGGCTTTAAGTAGGCGGAAGGGCAAGTCAGGAGGGGGCACGAGGGCCCCACACCATAGGTCGGCGCGGCCAAGGGGGGGGCCGCGCCGCCCTAGGCTTTGGGCACCTCGTGGCCCCACTTCGTTGACTCTTCGGTCTTCTGGAAGCTTCGTGGCAAAATAGGACCCTGGGCGTTGATTTCGTCCAATTCCGAGAATATTTCGTTACTAGGATTTCTGAAACCAAAAACAGCAGAAAACAGCAACTGGCACTTCGGCATCTTGTTAATAGGTTAGTTCCAGAAAATGCACGAATATGACATAAAGTGTGCATAAAACATGTAGATAACATCAATAATGTGGCATCGAACATAAGAAATTATCGATACGTTGGAGACGTATCACTAGTCATGGTTATGGCTTTCTTTGCACAGTCAATCAAACCATGGTGTTTTGACATCCAGTCCATTCCTAGTACGACTTCCAAACCTTTTGTTCCCTGAATGATTAGATTGGCATAGAAATCTACATCATGGATTTTGATGGGTACATTTTTGCAAAATTTTCTGGCTTTGGTGGTTGATCCGGGGATTTGAACTATCATAACATGCTTCAAACTGATAGGTCGAATTTTACTTGTTGATGCAAAGTCTTCAGTGACAAAAGAATGAGATGCTCCGGAATCAAACAACACTCTGGCAAGGATGTGGTTGACAGAAAACATACCCAGTACAACATCTGGTGCTTCCTGGGCTTCTTCGGCGTTCATGTGGTAGAGACAGCCGTTGCGGTTATTGGGGTTGTTGGGGGCGAACTTCTTGCCGGTGGAGACACGGCGTTGCTGCTGAGCAGGTGCAGCGGTGTTGCCTGCGAGCTTGGCGAGCCTCTTGGGACACTCGTTGGAGTAGTGCCCCACTACACCACACTCGTAACAAGTGATGGTGGCCTTGTCCTTGGTCGCAATAGGGATGGCGTTGCTTCCAGTTCTGGGGGCGGTGTTGGTGTTGTTGTTGTTGTTGGGCGCTCTGGGCGGAGAGCGGTTGTAGTAGTTGTTGTTGTTGTAGTTGTTGTTGTTGTAGCCTCCTGGCTTGGAGTTTCCTCCACTCCGGTTCTGATAACCGGGGCGCGAGCTCTGCATCGGGGGCTTGTTGTTGTTGTTTCTCGGAGTGAAACCTCCGCTTGAGCTGGGGCGATACTTCTGGGTATTGCTAGACCCACTGATACGTCCAAAACGTATCTACTTTCCCGAACACTTTTGCTATTGTTTTGCCTCTAATTTGTGTATTTTGGATGCAACTAACACGGACTAACGCTGTTTTCAGCAGAACTGCTCTGGTGTCTCGTTTTTGTGCAGAAATCCAACTTTCGGGAAAATCCTCGGAATTTATGCAGAAGGCCCTATTTTCCCAGAAAACTGACGGAGCCAGAAGGACAACTCAGGTGGAGGCCCGAGGGCTGATACGTCCAAAACGTATCTACTTTCCCGAACACTTTTGCTATTGTTTTGCCTCTAATTTGTGTATTTTGGATGCAACTAACACGGACTAACGCTGTTTTCAGCAGAACTGCTATGGTGTCTCGTTTTTGTGCAGAAATCCAACTTTCGGGAAAAACCTCGGAATTTATGCAGAAGGCCCTATTTTCCCAGGAAACTAAAGGAGCCAGAAGGGCAATTGAAGTGGAGGCCCGAGGGCCCCACACCATAGGGCGGCGCGGCCCAGGGGGGCCCGCGCGGCCCTGTGGTGTGGCCCCCTCGGCCGGCCTCCGACGCCCTCCTTCGGACTACTTATTCGCCTCGACCTAAAAACGCCAGAGGAGAAGTCGAAGTCGCCAGAAACCCTCCAGAACGCCGCCACATCGCGAAACTCCGTCGCGGGAGCCGAGAGTCTCCGTTCGGCACTCCGCCGGGACGAGGAATTGGAGGAGATCATCACCGCCATCACCGCCAACGCCTCTCCATCAACCAGCAATGTTTCCCCCATCCATGTGTGAGTAATTCCCCCGCTGTAGGTGAAGGGGATGGTAGGGATTGGATGAGATTGGTCATGTAATAGCATAAGATTGTTAGGGCATAGTGCCTAGTGTCCGTAATTGGTACTTTGATGATATTGTTGCAACTTGTTATGCTTAATGCTTGTCACTAGGGCCCGAGTGCCATGATCTCAGATCTGAACATGTTATTGCTTCATCAAGATATTCATTGTTTATGGTCTTACCTATAAGTTGTATACACATGTCGTTGTCCGGAACCGATGGCCCCGAAGTGACGAAATCGGGACAACCGGAGGGAATGGTAGTGATGTGAGGATCACATGTGTTCACGGAGTGTTAATGCTTTGCTCCGGTACTCTATTAAAAGGAGTACCTTAATATCCAGTAGTTTCCCTTGAGGCCTGGCTGCCACCGGCTGGTAGGACAAAAGATGTTGTGCAAGTTTCTCATTGCGAGCACGCACGACTATATATGGAACACATGCCTATTGATTGCTTTGTACTTGGACACCGTTTTATTATTATCTGCAAATGCCACTGCTATGATTGTTACATGAGTTTCTCTCATCCATGCAACGCCCGTTATCCGTCCCCGTGCCTACGGTATTTTAATCCTGCTCGTTTACTATAATCACTACTGCTTGTCTTTGTTACTCGCCGCTTGTTATTTCACTACTGCTATCTGCTATAAAACTGTTACTATCGATAAACCCTTGCGAGCAAGTCTGTTTCCAGTGCAAGCTGAATTGACAACTCCGTTGTTAAGGCTTCCAAGTGTTCTTTGTCTCCCCTTGTGTCGAATCAATAAATTGGGTAATACTTCCCTCGAAGACTCGTTGCGATCCCCTATACTTGTGGGTCATCAAGACTATTTTCTGGCGCCGTTGCCGGGGAGCATAGCTTTATTTGGAAGTTCACTTGGATTAATATTGTTCGCTGCAAATTCTCCATCATGGGTAAACCTCGCGATACTAAGATCGCCATATTACCATCCACTACAAGAAAAGGTACAATTCTGAATACCTCTGCTGCTCTTGATTCACCATCTGTGATTGATAAACTTGTTTCACCGCCACATGCTTCGCATGCGGGTACTTCTGCTGAATCTGAAAACTCTCATAATATTGATAATATTTCTGCTGTGCTTGATGATAGTGGTTCATTGGGATCCTTTCTAGATGCTACAATTGCTAGGTCTAGACAAATTGAAAATACTGAAACTCCTAATGCTACTACACCTGTTAGTTCACCTGAACTTGATTATTTTAGTGATGATCCTGAGGAAGATTATGTGGAGCTTGATGATGATTTTATTGAAAAATGCAATGCTACTACTGATGCAAGAAAAATTAAAAAGTTGCTTGCAGAACATACTGTTAGATATAAACTGTCTCCCGATCCTAAATTTGCCACATCTCCTATAAACATTAGGGATAAAGATTATGATTTTTCTCTTGATCTATCTCATATAGCTATTGTTGAGAAAACACCTTTCTGTGGTACTGAAAAAGATAGTGCTGTTGAGCACATGACTGAGTTATCTACTTTGAGTAGCTTGTTTTCTGATGATGTTAAGAAGCGTACTTACTTTGTTGCTAAAATATTTCCATTCTCATTAAAGGACGACGCTAAAACTTGGTATAATAGTTTGCCACCTAGTTCTATTAAAAGTCCAAAAGAATTGCTTGCTGTTTTCTTTCAGAAATATTTTCCTGCTAGTGCTCAACATGCTGCTTTACAGAGAGTTTATAGTTTTGATCAGGGAGATGAAGAGAAATTGCCTGAGGCTTGGGCAAGATTTTTCTCTCTTATTAGAGCTCTGCCTGACCATGATTTAGAAAAGCATGAATTACTTGATATATTTTATAGTGGACTAACCATTGATTCTAGGGCATACCTGGATAGTTGTGCTGGTTGTGTTTTCAGGAAAAGAACTCCAGACGACGCTCGAAGAATTATTGGCTAAAATAGGCCGGAATTATGATGATTGGAATACGCCCGAACCAACTCCAACGCCAATAGTGAAGAAGAGGGGTTTAATTAAATTGAATGATGAAGATATGAGGGAAGCCAAGAAGTCTCTCAAGGAGAAAGGTATTAAATCTGAAGATGTGAAGAATCTACCTCCTATAGAAGATATATGCGAGATAATTCCCCCTTCATCCATGGTTGAGGTAAACTCCCTTCAACGCTTTACTAGGGAAGATATTCCGTATTCGAAACCTCCTGCACAATGCCTAGATGAGTTTGATAATTATATTGTTAAGCAAGAAAATTTTAATATGAGAGTAGAGAATCATCTAATGGAAAATTCTCAAGCTATTAGTCAATTGCATGATATTGTGGAGAGAACCTCCAATGATGTTAAGATGCTTGTTAAACATTTTCATATGATTCAAACTCAAATTGATCAACTCACTAAAGTGCAAAATGACTTGTTAGGGAATAATTCTAAAGAGAAACATGCTTATGAAGTAACAACTACAGGTGGTGTCTCTACCCAGGATCCTCTATATCCTGAAGGGCATCCCAAAAGAATTGAACAAGATTCTCCACGCATTGAACCTAGAGCTCATTCTAAGAAAAAGAAAAAAAACATAAAAATGTTGTAGAATCCTCTGAACCTGTTAATGATCCTAATAGTATTTCTATTTCTGATGCTGAAACTGAAAGTGGTAATGAACATGATAATGATAAAGATAATGATAAGAATGATACTCCTGATAAAGAAGAGGTTGAAAAAGAACCGGAAAAGCATGCTAAAAATAAAAAGTATACTAAAGAAGATTTTATTACTGAGAAACATGGTAATGAAAGAGAACCTTGGGTGCAAAAGCCAATGCCTTTTCCTGCTAAGAAACTAAAATCAAAGGAAGAAGAACACTATAATAAATTCTGCGATTGGATGAAACCTTTATTCTTGCAAATCCCTTTGACTGATGCTATTAAATTGCCTCCTTATTCAAAGTATATGAAAATATTGTTACTAACAAAAGGAAAATTCCCAATGAGGAAATTTCCACTATGCTTGCTAATTACTCTTTCAATGGCAAAATTCCAAAGAAGTTGGGCGACCCAGGTATACCTACTATTCCTTGTTCTATCAAGAATAATTATGTTAAAACTGCTCTATGTGACTTGGGAGCCGGTGTTAGTGTTATGCCTTTTTCTCTTTATAAGAGACTTTACTTGGATAAGTTGATACCTACTGATATATCTTTGCAAATGGCTGATAAATCTACTGCTATTCCTGTTGGTATATGTGAGGATGTTCCTGTTCAAGTTACTACAAACTGCTTGATATTAACTGATTTTGTTGTATTGGAAATGCCTGAAGATGATAATATGTCTATTATTCTTGGGAGACCTTTTCTTAACACCGCAGGGGCTGTTATTGATTGCAATAAAGGAAATGTTACTTTCAATGTTGATGATAAGGAACACACCGTCTATTTCCCCAAGAGGATTGAGAAAGCGTGTGGAGTTAATACTATTTCTAATGTGAGAACTATCAAAGTGGGAACCATCGATTGTCCTATATATGAGCCTAAAGAAGAATATCAAACTCTTGTGATTGGATCCATATCAATACAATTCAAGGTAACATGATTGATTTGAGGTTTATTTCTTCATATGCTATGTAAAATTTATTTGGTGGCAAGACTTGATCAACCTTGTTAACAAATACCTTTTATATGCATAGAGGAGGTAAACAACATATCTTTCTTCCTCCACTTGCTCTAGTTGCTGTAGCACTTTTAATTTACAAAGTTCTTTGGTTATTTGGAGATTTCAAAAAATTTCCTGGCCAGTAATAATAAACTTAATACCCAGAAAATGTGCATTTTTCAAAGTTTTCAAAATTTCGCGAAAATTATACCGTTGGTCCTATTTTTCGACGAGGCACTCGGGAGTACCGAGAGGATGACCTGTGGGGCACCAGAGGGCGCAAAACCACAGGCCGGCGCGGCCAAGGAGGTGGCCGCGCCACCATGTGGTGTGGGCCCCCCTCTGCCCCACTTTGCCATCTCTTCCTCCCAGCACCTTCTCTCTCCCGAAAAAACTCGTACCAAGTTCATCTCTCTCGCGTTTTTGCTCCAGAGCTCAGATTTCTCGATCTCTTTGCTCAGCCCAGATTTCGTCCGAAATTTGGCACATTTGCTCTTCGGTATGTGACTCATCCACCCATCCAAGTAGAATTTCGTTTGGTTGAGTATATCTTGAATATTTTGCTGCTGTAGGTAACATGATTAGTGAGCTTGCATGCTTGTTCTAAGTGGTAGAAACTAGTTTTGATGCATGATTAGTACTCTAGCAAGTTCCTATGGTAGTTTCCCTCAAATTTATGTCACCAAATCAAATTTTTATGTTGGTTGTTGAAATTTCAGAAAATGGAATGGAATAGATATCACTTGAACCAGCAAGAATTGGAAGTCCAACAAGTTATGATAGTCAATCGTGAAGAGGGAGTATACCCCCTTACTACCCGTGCGCGGATTTCATGAGAAGCGCGGGGATATTTGAAGATGTTCAAACTCTAATTTCTCGTGCGGGGCTGAGTGACTTTGTTGAAGGAGAGCCAAGACAATATGTAAAATTAACTATGGCTTTTGTGCAGGATTTCAAGTTTAATTGGTCGCGATCTAACCCCACGGTCCGAGTATAAAATTTACAATAAAGCTGTCAACTTGCCATTTAGTGCTTTTTGTGCAGCAATTAGAATACCGCAATGGGGGTCGTGCGAGAAGATAAGGGGATCGCCGCAAGAACTCTCGGATCTTTACAAGATGATTTGCGATGGAAGGAGTTTCTCAGGTGAAAGTGGTAAAATCACTAGTATTCAGCTCCCGGCTATCCGCTACTTTGCTTATTTTATTACCAAATGCGTTCTCGCCAAAAGGATTGGTAGTAAGCTTTCTATCCCGGATTTGGCTTTTCTAGCTGCAGCATTGCAAAATAGTAGGTCTTATAATTTGGGAGCATTAATAGCTTATAGACTTGCTACTAACCGTGAGAAAGGTGGAATTTGTGGAGGTCTCATCGCCTCCCGTTTACTAGCTTTTCATAATGTAGAACCTCATCATTTTGATATTCCGTTCCCCATAGAAAAACTTGACATAGCCTCTATGATTAAACATGAATTTGTTTCAGATTCCTCCAACTTGGGTAACCTGTATTACAAGATGATATTTTATAAGAAAGTTTGGAGAATAACTAAGAAAAACTGAGAAACTAGTAAGATTGCCTGCGCCTGTTCTGTCTAACCTTGATTCCAGGGGAGATTGGTCGGTCACAGAAGGTGCACTAGATGCACACATAGAGAGAGGAGGCCATCATGCAAGAGACGACATAGAGGTCGAGGAACACCTCGACTCATCATCCGATGCAGCAAGTTCCTCGCATCAACATAGTGGATATGCGGAGCCTCCACGCTTTTCTTCTGCGCAGGAGCTTTACTATGACTACTCCATGGACTACCCACCGGCGAGGAACGACCCTCGTTGGGGTTGAACTCCACTTAGGCCAAAAGCCTAAGCTTGGGGAGGTATACCGGCATCACTCATTCTTTGCATATTATGGTTGCTGGATACTTGCACATACTTGCTTTGTTCGTTTGAGTGGTTTTCTAATGAGAGGAAGATGATATTTGGGGAAGTGCTGCCTGAAAACAGATTCTGGAACGTTACCGTAAAAATTATCAAAAATAGCCAGAGCGTCATTTTTAGCTGCAAATTTTTGTGCAGGTTCCCCAGGTTGTTATCTAACTTTCATTAGTTGAACACTTTTTGAACTGAGCAACGTAAGATTTTTGTAAAAATCGATTTCTGTACTGCTGTCAGGTTTTGGCAGATTTCTGCCATCTCGTTTTTCTGCGTTTCTTTTAGTTTGCTATTTCTTGTTTTTGCTTTGTTTCCTTTCCAAAACACAAAAAGACCAAAAATATTTCTGTTGTTTCTCTTCACCATTTGTTTGCTTTGGTTTCTTGTATTTGTTTCACTTTATTTGCTATTGCTAGTTTGCTATAAGAAAACCCAAAAAGATTTTGCTTTGTTTGTTTGTTTCCTTTTGTTCTTGTCTCTAATTCGAAAACACCAAAAATATTTGCTGTTCTTCTTTGGTTTGTAAAGTTCTTTATGAGTTCAATGGTCTTCGGTGGCTGGAGCGTGGTTTTCATTTCATATTATCCAAGCTACACAAGTGAAAAGGCAATAATGACGATCTACGACAATCTGATTGTGGTGAGAGGCTGGTATGAACTCTATTTGTTTTCATTTTTGTACATATACTCATCCATGTGAGCATTCTTAGTTGGTTCATGTGAGGTATATGTTATTTGAGAAAGTCTAGTAGTTCATGATCTCTCATGCTTAGCTCCAATTTATTAATATGAGTAGCATGTCATGGATGTTTGCTTGCATTGTTTTATTCATAAGTAAGTATGGCATTGTGGTATCCTCCTCTGAATAATTCATTTATATCGACTTGGCACATGCTCACGCATTCTTATGACTGAACAAGAAGTCAATTAAGCCTCGATGATCTATATTGCTTCAGAGTTCTTGTATCACTTTTATGCCTCCGTTAATTTATTTTGCCGCAAGCATGATTGTGACAGTTACTGCTCTCTTGATTTGTCGCTCCCTAGTCTATTGCTAGCCTTCACTTGTACTGAGCGGGAACGCTGCTCGTGCCTCCAAACACATGAAAACCAAGTCATTCCAGAGTGTCCACCATAAACACCTATGCATGGCATTTCAAACCATTCCAAGTAAATTCTCATGCGCTACCTTTAAAATCTTCAAAATGCTTCTCAATTTGTGTTTATGTTTCATAGCTCATGTGGAAGTATGTGGTGTTTAGCTTTCAACCTTGTCATTTACTTTTGACGGACTCTCATATGGAATAGTGGCACATCCGCTTATCCAATAATTTTGCAAAAAAGAGCTGGCAATGGGATTCCCAGTCCCGAATTAATTAAACTTAAATAGACACTCCTCCATGGTTTGTGATTGTTGGACGGCACCCGAAGGATTCGGTTAGCCATGGCTTGTGTAAGCAAAGGTTGGGGGAGTGTCATCATCATAATAAAAATAAAATAAAAAGGCACTCCTTCATGGTATGAGATTGTTGGCAGGCACCCGAGGATTCGGTTAGCCATGGTTTGTGTAAGAAAGGTTGGAAGGAGTGCCAAATAAATATGCAATAATTCATGGGAGCCGCTCTTGAAAGTCCGGTTGGCGAGGTAGTTAGTGTACCCATTACCATTCGTTGACAACAACAAACACCTCTCAAAATAATTTTACTCCTGATTTATAAAAATGAAAAGCTCTAGCGCATGTTAATCCTGCTTCCTCTACGAAGGGTCAATCTTTTACTTTTATGTTGTGTCTCCATTATTTCTTTGAGCACTATCTTGAGAGCACAACTGTCATTCTTAGTACAATATGCTTGTCTCAAAATATGATTGATTGTGGTATAACTTTGATGCATTTATCTTTTGACAATCACTACTTCTAGTCTTTCTATGAACTCCAGAGGTGCCCGGGCATTTATGTTTTGCCAATCAAATACAGGCAAGCGAGATACCACTTTATCATACTCTCTTATGAACATTGCAATCCTGCTTATATACATGATTCATGATGCTTATTATTAATTGTTGGTACCTCTCCATGATTGACATAGCTGTTAGATGATCTTATTTACATGTATCTCATTATGAACTGCTTAAGTATTAGCCATAGCATGAGAATATATACATCATATGAGCAAATGTGTTCGTGAAAGTTCTTTTATCGCTCAGTTGATAACTGAATTGCTTGAGGACAAGCAATAAGCTAAGCTTGGGGGGAGTTGATACGTCCAAAACGTATCTACTTTCCCGAACACTTTTGCTATTGTTTTGCCTCTAATTTGTGTATTTTGGATGCAACTAACACGGACTAACGCTGTTTTCGGTAGAACTGCTCTCGGTGTCTCGCTTTTGTGCGGAAATCCAACTTTCGGGAAAAACCTCGGAATTTATGCGGAAGGCCCTATTTTCCCATGAAACTAACGGAGCCGGAAGGGCAATTGAAGTGGAGGCCCGAGGGCCCCACACCATAGGGCGGCGCGGCCCGGGGGGCCCGCGCGGCCCTGTGGTGTGGCCCTCGGCCGGCCTCCGACGCCCTCCTTCGGACTACTTATTCGCCTCGACCTAAAAACGCCGAGGAGAAGTCGAAGTCGCCGGAAACCCTCCGGAACGCCGCCACATCGCGAAACTCCGTCGCGGGAGCCGAAGTCTCCGTTCCGGCACTCCGCCGGGACGGGGAATTGGAGGAGATCATCACCGCCATCACCGCCAACGCCTCTCCATCAACCAGCAATGTTTCCCCCATCCATGTGTGAGTAATCCCCCGATGTAGGTGAAGGGGATGGTAGGGATTGGATGAGATTGGTCATGTAATAGCATAAGATTGTTAGGGCATAGTGCCTAGTGTCCGTAATTGGTACTTTGATGATATTGTTGCAACTTGTTATGCTTAATGCTTGTCACTAGGGCCCAAGTGCCATGATCTCAGATCTGAACATGTTATTGCTTCATCAAGATATTCATTGTTTATGGTCTTACCTATAAGTTGTATACACATGTCGTTGTCCGGAACCGATGGCCCCGAAGTGACGAAATCGGGACAACCGGAGGGAATGGTAGTGATGTGAGGATCACATGTGTTCACGGAGTGTTAATGCTTTGCTCCGGTACTCTATTAAAAGGAGTACCTTAATATCCAGATAGTTTCCCTTGAGGCCCGGCTGCCACCGACTGGTAGGACAAAAGATGTTGTGCAAGTTTCTCATTGCGAGCACGCACGACTATATATGGAACACATGCCTATTGATTGCTTTGTACTTGGACACCGTTTTATTATTATCTGCAAATGCCCTCGCTATGATTGTTACATGAGTTTCTCTCATCCATGCAACGCCCGTTATCCGATCCCCGTGCCTACGGTATTTTAATCCTGCTGTTTACTATAATCACTACTGCTTGTCTTTGTTACTCTGCGTCTGTTATTTCACTATCGCTACTTGCTATAAAACTGTTACTACTCGATAAACCCTTGCGAGCAAGTCCGTTTCCAGGTGCAAGCCGAATTGACAACTCCGTTGTTAAGGCTTCCAAGTGTTCTTTGTCTCCCCTTGTGTCGAATCAATAAATTGGGTAATACTTCCCTCGAAGACTGTTGCGATCCCCTATACTTGTGGGTCATCAAGGGCCCCACACCATAGGGTGGCGCGGCCCAGGGGGGCCCGCGCGGCCCTGTGGTGTGGCCCCCTCGGCCGGCCTCCGACGCCCTCCTTCGGACTATATATGGCCTTCGACCTAAAAACGCACGGAGAGAAGTCGAAGTCGCCAGAAACCCTCCAGAACGCCGCCACATCGCGAAACTCCGTCGCGGGAGCCAGAAGTCTCCGTTCTGGCACTCCGCCGGGACGGGGAATTGGAGGAGATCATCGCCGCCATCACCGCCAACGCCTCTACATCAACCAGTCATGTTCCCCCATCCATGTGTGAGTAATTCCCCGCTGTAGGCCGAAGGGGATGGTAGGGATTGGATGAGATTGGTCATGTAATAGCATAAGATTGTTAGGGCATAGTGCCTAGTGTCAGTAATTGGTACTTTGATGATATTGTTGCAACTTGTTATGCTTAATGCTTGTCACTAGGGCCCGAGTGCCATGATCTCGGATCCGAACATGTTATTGCTTCATCAAGATATTCATTGTTTATGGTCTTACCTATAAGTTGTATACACATGTCGCTGTCCAGGAACCAATGGCCCCGAAGTGACAAGAATTGGGACAACCGGAGGGGATGGTAGCGATGTGAGGATCACATGTGTTCACGGAGTGTTAATGCTTTGCTCCGGTACTCTATTAAAAGGAGTACCTTAATATCCAGATAGTTTCCCTTGAGGCCCGGCTGCCACCGAGCTGGTAGGACAAAAGATGTTGTGCAAGTTTCTCATTGCGAGCACGCACGACTATATATGGAACACATGCCTATTGATTGCTTTGTATTTGGACACCGTTTTATTATTATCTGCAAATGCCCTGCTATGATTGTTACATGAGTTTCTCTCATCCATGCAACGCCCGTCATCCGTCCCCGTGCCTATAGTATTTTAATCCTGCTGTTTACTAAAATCACTATCTGTTGTCTACTGTTACTCTGTTCGTTGTTATTTCACTACCGCTCCTGCTATAAAACTGTTACTACTGATAAACTCTTGCGAGCAAGTCTGTTTCCAGGTGCAGCTGAATTGACAACTCCGCTATTAAGGCTTCCAAGTGTTCTTTGTCTCCCCTTGTGTCGAATCAATAAATTGGGTTTTACTTCCCTCGAAGACTGTTGCGATCCCCTATACTTGTGGGTCATCAAGACTATTTTATGGCGCCGTTGCCGGGGAGCATAGCTTTATTTGGAAGTTCACTTGGATTGATATTGTTTGCTGCAAATTCTCCATCATGGGTAAACCTCGCGATACTAAGATCGCCATATTGCCATCCACTACAAGAAAAGGTACAATTCTGAGTACCTCCGCTACACTTGATTCACCATCTGTGATTGATAAACTTTTATTCACCGCCACATGCTTCACATGCCGGTACTTCTGCTGAATCTGAAAACTCTCATAATATTGATAATATTTCTGCTGTGCTTGATGATAGTGGTTCATTGGGATCCTTTCTAGACGCTACGATTGCAAGGTCTAGACAAATTGAAAATGCTGAAACTCCTAATGCTACTACACCTGTTAGTTCAGCTAAACTTGATTATTTTAGTGATGATCCTGATGAAGATTATGTGGAGCTTAATGATGATTTTATTGAAAAATGCAATGCTACTACTGATGCAAGAAAAATTAAAAAGTTGCTTGCGGAACATCTGTCATTAGATATAAACTGTCTCCTCATCCTAAATTTGCTACATCTCCTATAAACATTAAGGATAAAGATTATGATTTTTCTCTTGATTTATCTCATATAGCTATTGTTGAGAAAATACCCTTTTGTGGTACTGAAAAAGAAAGTGCTGTTGAACACATGACTGAGTTATTGTCACATCCCAAAATTTTCTAAAATTTGGAATGTAAAATAAAAATAAAATTTAAGCTTGGTTGCTTGTCTTGATTTAAATCTTCCAATGAAATAAAAATTTTGGTGTTACTTAAACTATTTTTTCCAAAAATGGAGTTTTCAAAAACATGCATGCATTGCATTCATAAGCATCATGACATCTTTGCATTCCCTAGGAAATTTGAGTGAAATTCAAATTTAGAAAGAAACCTTAAACCCGAAGAAATGCAAATAAAGCCGTATAGGCCTATGTGCCAAATTCGAATTTATCAAAATGTTTTTTTCTTTTAAACTAAAAGTGGTTCCAAAATATTCTTTATTGAATAAGGAATCCGCTGATATTTTATTTATATATTTTTTTAACTTAGTTTGAGTCACTTTTGATCAATTTCGGTTTTTAAATTATTTCCAAATACTAAATCAGAAAAGAAAAGAAGTAAACAAAAAAAAATAGAGAGTGGGCGGGGCACTAGGCCATGCCACACTTTCGTGTGCGTGCACGCCACAAAGGAAACGAGCGGGGCAAGTGGCAAGGCGAAAGTAAAAAAAAAAAAACAAACAAAGCTGGCCAGTGGCCACACACGCCGCACGTTCATCGACTCACGAGCAGCACTCCGTCCGCGTTTCCTTGATTTTTTCTTTTCTCTCATCTGCGGGCCCCACTGCCATGTTAGCGTCGTCTTCATGTTCCAGCCAAAGATGAAACGCACGAACGTACAGGCAGTTTACTCCCGATTTTATTACCGGCGTTTTAAGCCACCATTTAACGAGCCGTTTGCTCCTACTTAAGCTCCACACCCTCCTCTTCATTTCCCCTCAAATAACAAAGACCGAGAGCCTCCAGGCTGCTCGAATTTTGTCTCGCAATTCCACAGTACTGCGGCAGTATATCGTCGAATTCGGTGAGCTCAGTCCACGGTTTGATCTCTAGTTTCTTCCAAACTTCCTATTTCTTCCTTGCGTACGTCTCAGACTTTGTTTCGTGAATTTTGGTCCACCACAGCGACGGCGCCATCTTCGTCCGTGAGCACCGTCCGCGAGAAGGTTTTCCGGTCGCCGTGACTGTCGCCCTCGTCTCCTGTCCTCGCTGAGCGCCTCTAAGAGAAATTCGACCCAGCCAAGACGATAGTAGTCTGAAGCCACAACACCGAAGTCTTGAGAGCATCGCCATCTGCACGTATTGTTTTCTTGCCAATATACGTACGTGAGCTCTACTGCTCCCTCTTTATTTTTTTTTTCTCCTTTGATCTTCATTTCCGTGAACCACAGGATGTTAATCCTAAGACCAGAATCTGATCACTTAAACGAAGGGGTATCCCCGAATAGAAACATGCCACTTGTCATATGTGTTCTAATTTTCGAATTTTCTGGACGGGATTTACTCCAATCTTGTAAAAATTCATATCTTTAGTTTCGTTCATCCAAATTTAGCAAACTTCGTGTCCCTGGATTCATAAAAACGTTTAGAATACAGTAGACACATAATATTGCACTTTTGCATCATATATTTACACAGTTTTTGCAGAAACTCAAATAGAGTATTTTTGGCTATACAAATAGTTCTACAAATTATTTTTGGGTAATTCTTTTGCTATTAGCAGAGAATTGAACCCTCCGTACAGTAGCATTATAAAATAAAAACGTGACCTACATAATTCCCTTGTACTATTTGTTTAGTGTTGTAGATCTTTTCTAATAATAGGAAATGTTTTTAATTATTAATTCAACACTAAAATTTTGCCATGGCATCATGCATATAGTTGAAAACCAGAGAACATGTTAAGTGTGTCGTTCATGTTTAATCCACATATTGCATACATATTTTATTTGTGGTTGTCTATATGTTGCTATGTGTTTATGGAGTGAAAATATTTGTTTGTAGATTGTGGTTGTGCTAATTACAACGAGTGTTTTTGCGAAGAGTGTACCAACTCCTCCTCTCACCAAGGCAAGTGACACACACCAAAAGTCCCAGTTTTAACTCTTGCACTGTAGTGTTTTTATAGTAGACATATCTAGGGTTTATGCTTTATGCCTGCTAATAAATCCTAGTAGTTTAGCTACACCACTCCTAGACTCCTTTAGCCGCCATTAAATTTAGTTGTTAGCTGCTATGCCATGGAAAATGTTTTGATAGAGGTTAAGGAAAAACAACTAAGTTTAATGAATTACCTGGGTGAATGGTGGAGTTATGGAGAGGGTGGTCAGTATCGAGGGGCAAGACCACGGTGCTAGTGCACACTTGCGGAAAGTCACCCAGGCTTAAAGAGATTGTAGACAAACCTTGCTCATTAGCTTCACGTACAACCACATGCTACTATGGCTCTGGCTTGACAAAGTATGTTGTATGAACCCGGATCCTAGGGGCCAGGTGGTGGTAGAGGGATACTGTAGGTGGAACGGGGCCCTTAGGGAATGGTTCGGGTGATTACACACAGAAGGTCTCGGCCACGGTCCGCACCTCGTCCTCCGAGCAAAATGTGCATCGAGGTAGAAGGATTGACCTGGCCATGTGGGTAAAGGTGTACAACCTCTCGAGAGTGTAAAATCTAAGTACTTAGCCGTGTCCCCGGTTATGGACAACTTGAGCGAACCGACAAGTCCTTGTTCGAAGATCTCCTCATCCCAATTTCTTAAATAAAATTTGATGGGTGAACAAGGGTAGGAAGGTACATTGGGGCTTTACCAATGTTATCGTTAATTGGTACATTGGGGATTTACCAATGTTACTATTAATTAGATTGAAAGAAAATGTTTTCATAAATTATAGGGAAAAATTGGCTTTATGCAAAATGAACTTGAGCTCTACCCGCCGGATGTGCACGTAGGTGTAGGATGCCTTTCGAGTCCACAAAAGTGTCCTTGCCAATACTATTCCAAATGTATTGATTCCTTCGGGCTGCAACGTTTGATGTTGCGGTATCCCTAGTTGCCGAAGAAGATGTTAGGATCACGAGTCTTTGCCCAACATGTCCGCTCGTGGCATCCGTGAAGGAAGAGGACTCCATGCTATTTGCTTTCCGCTTGATGTTGAACTCTGATTTATGTTTATGCTAGCCCTTGAGCTATGCAAGTTGTATCGAACTATTTTAATTTCACTTGGATCTTAGGTTGTAATGAAGACCTTTGCTACTTGGTATTTCATCTTAAACTGTGTGTGCTAGCAGTTCGATCCAGGGACTAGCACTAATGCACAGGGACTTGCACTTTATTTAAAGTGAGGTCACTACAGATGGTATCAGAGCATTGTGTTGACCAAAGGTTCGTGACCCTAGGTTTGGATTAGAAATAGGAAGGCCCTAGGATGAAAAAAAAGCTAATACAATTTTTATTAAGTTGATGTTTGGATTTTGAACTTCTTATATTCTTACCTATTTCATCTTCAAAAATTTCCCTCTTACTTTAGATAGACTACCTCTTGAAACCATTAGGGAAAGATACATGATGACCATGTGTGTGAAATGACGGACTGATGCTTCATGTGATGTTCTTCAACTCCGCAAGAAGGGCTTCATAGAAGACCAATGAAGAACTTGAGGAAATAGTCACTGCACAACATCCATAGGTACATCGATGCAGTAGAAGAGAAGCTTGAAACATCCAAAACAGAATTAGACCGAGACCACCATTCTCTTTTATTGAACCAACGATAACGTTAGAAAGTATTGATCTTACCAAAATGTGGTATGACCATACTAGTTTGGTTGTGTTTGAGCTATGTTGCTTGATGCTTGTTAGATGATTGTTGTTTGCTAAATTGCTTGATTTGCCATGTTTAGGTAGGAAACTTCTTTAGAACCTTTTTTATCTATTCTCATCTACATCCAACCCCCCATGTGTCTTCTCGACAAATCGTCATGAAGACAACCTTAGCAAAACCAAACCTAATGTTTCCTATATATCAAGATAAAGAAAGGAAGAGTGTGAGGTATGCAAAACCCTAGTTAAGGATCGATAGAAATGTTTCCAAAACAGTTCAATAATGGGGATTGAAACATTGATTCAATTCTCCATGGAATACTTTTATCAAACTTGTAAGGTTGACCAAGTGTTAGGATACGAGATTCAATAAATCAAATGCGAAGTAATGATCTGGGTGCAGGATGGATTGATCACCATTCCTACTACTCTTATTATTCACTTTCGTAATGTTGACTTTATGAATCTAGAGAGACATACCTACAAAAGAGATGTCGGCGAATAAGCTTGGACCTTAGGGTGGAGAAATATTATACCCTTATAGTATGGCAAGTGCCGCCAAGCGTAGGACTACCATGAGATTGAAGACCCAACCACTAGATGAAAAATAGTGGAAGTCCTTCATGTGAGAAAATGAAGGATGCCTTGAAGTACTCCCATATTGGTTTTCCGTTTTGACCCAAAGAGTGACCCTTTCTGCCAAAAGTAGATCAACCACCAGCCCATATGAAGCCTAACTATGAGGAAACCTACTCAAGTCACCTTGAAGAGATATGTGGTTCGCTACATGTAAACAACCCCTATTGGAGGACAGAAGCCATAGATATTCCAAGAGACGACTCAATGCCAAGTCATACCTAGGATGAACCGACCATGAACCCAATACCTAAGACTACCTACAAGAGTTTCTTTTAAGGGTGGTAGCGCACCTCGACATATGCCTAACCTACTTCCTTTCTAGCCTCTTCAAATCTCGGGGACGAGATTTCTTTTAAGGGTGGTAGTCTGTCACATCCCAAAATTTTCTAAAATTTGGAATGTAAAATAAAAATAAAATTTAAGCTTGGTTGCTTGTCTTGATTTAAATCTTCCAATGAAATAAAAATTTTGGTGTTACTTAAACTATTTTTTCCAAAAATGGAGTTTTCAAAAACATGCATGCATTGCATTCATAAGCATCATGACATCTTTGCATTCCCTAGGAAATTTGAGTGAAATTCAAATTTAGAAAGAAACCTTAAACCCGAAGAAATGCAAATAAAGCCGTATAGGCCTATGTGCCAAATTCGAATTTATCAAAATGTTTTTTTCTTTTAAACTAAAAGTGGTTCCAAAATATTCTTTATTGAATAAGGAATCCGCTGATATTTTATTTATATATTTTTTTAACTTAGTTTGAGTCACTTTTGATCAATTTCGGTTTTTAAATTATTTCCAAATACTAAATCAGAAAAGAAAAGAAGTAAACAAAAAAAAAATAGAGAGTGGGCGGGGCACTAGGCCATGCCACACTTTCGTGTGCGTGCACGCCACAAAGGAAACGAGCGGGGCAAGTGGCAAGGCGAAAGTAAAAAAAAAAAAAAAAACAAAGCTGGCCAGTGGCCACACACGCCGCACGTTCATCGACTCACGAGCAGCACTCCGTCCGCGTTTCCTTGATTTTTTCTTTTCTCTCATCTGCGGGCCCCACTGCCATGTTAGCGTCGTCTTCATGTTCCAGCCAAAGATGAAACGCACGAACGTACAGGCAGTTTACTCCCGATTTTATTACCGGCGTTTTAAGCCACCATTTAACGAGCCGTTTGCTCCTACTTAAGCTCCACACCCTCCTCTTCATTTCCCCTCAAATAACAAAGACCGAGAGCCTCCAGGCTGCTCGAATTTTGTCTCGCAATTCCACAGTACTGCGGCAGTATATCGTCGAATTCGGTGAGCTCAGTCCACGGTTTGATCTCTAGTTTCTTCCAAACTTCCTATTTCTTCCTTGCGTACGTCTCAGACTTTGTTTCGTGAATTTTGGTCCACCACAGCGACGGCGCCATCTTCGTCCGTGAGCACCGTCCGCGAGAAGGTTTTCCGGTCGCCGTGACTGTCGCCCTCGTCTCCTGTCCTCGCTGAGCGCCTCTAAGAGAAATTCGACCCAGCCAAGACGATAGTAGTCTGAAGCCACAACACCGAAGTCTTGAGAGCATCGCCATCTGCACGTATTGTTTTCTTGGCAATATACATACGTGAGCTCTGCTGCTCCCTCTTTATTTTTTTTTCCTTTGATCTTCATTTCCATGAACCACAGGATGTTAATCCTAAGACCAGAATCTGATCACTTAAACGAAGGGGTATCCCCGAATAGAAACATGCCACTTGTCATATGTGTTCTAATTTTCGAATTTTCTGGACGGGATTTACTCCAATCTTGTAAAAATTCATATCTTTAGTTTCGTTCATCCAAATTTAGCAAACTTCGTGTCCCTGGATTCATAAAAACGTTTAGAATACAGTAGACACATAATATTGCACTTTTGCATCATATATTTACACAGTTTTTGCAGAAACTCAAATAGAGTATTTTTGGCTATACAAATAGTTCTACAAATTATTTTTGGGTAATTCTTTTGCTATTAGCAGAGAATTGAACCCTCCGTACAGTAGCATTATAAAATAAAAACGTGACCTACATAATTCCCTTGTACTATTTGTTTAGTGTTGTAGATCTTTTCTAATAATAGGAAATGTTTTTAATTATTAATTCAACACTAAAATTTTGCCATGGCATCATGCATATAGTTGAAAACCAGAGAACATGTTAAGTGTGTCGTTCATGTTTAATCCACATATTGCATACATATTTTATTTGTGGTTGTCTATATGTTGCTATGTGTTTATGGAGTGAAAATATTTGTTTGTAGATTGTGGTTGTGCTAATTACAACGAGTGTTTTTGCGAAGAGTGTACCAACTCCTCCTCTCACCAAGGCAAGTGACACACACCAAAAGTCCCAGTTTTAACTCTTGCACTGTAGTGTTTTTATAGTAGACATATCTAGGGTTTATGCTTTATGCACGCTAATAAATCCTAGTAGTTTAGCTACACCACTCCTAGACTCCTTTAGCCGCCATTAAATTTAGTTGTTAGCTGCTATGCCATGGAAAATGTTTTGATAGAGGTTAAGGAAAAACAACTAAGTTTAATGAATTACCTGGGTGAATGGTGGAGTTATGGAGAGGGTGGGCTGTATCGAGGGGCAAGACCACGGTGCTAGTGCACACTTGCGGAAAGTCACCCAGGCTTAAAGAGATTGTAGACAAACCTTGCTCATTAGCTTCACGTACAACCACATGCTACTATGGCTCTGGCTTGACAAAGTATGTTGTATGAACCCGGATCCTAGGGGCCAGGTGGTGGTAGAGGGATACTGTAGGTGGAACGGGGCCCTTAGGGAATGGTTCGGGTGATTACACACAGAAGGTCTCGGCCACGGTCTGCACCTGTCCTCTGAGCAAAATGTGCATCGAGGTAGAAGGATTGACCTGGCCATGTGGGTAAAGGTGTACAACCTCTCGAGAGTGTAAAATCTAAGTACTTAGCCGTGTCCCCGGTTATGGACAACTTGAGCGAACTGACAAGTCCTTGTTCGAAGATCTCCTCATCCCAATTTCTTAAATAAAATTTGATGGGTGAACAAGGGTAGGAAGGTACATTGGGGCTTTACCAATGTTACTCGTTAATTGGTACATTGGGGATTTACCAATGTTACTATTAATTAGATTGAAAGAAAATGTTTTCATAAATTATAGGGAAAAATTGGCTTTATGCAAAATGAACTTGAGCTCTACCTGCCAGATGTGCACGTAGGTGTAGGATGCCTTTCGAGTCCACAAAAGTGTCCTTGCCAATACTATTCCAAATGTATTGATTCCTTCGGGCTGCAACGTTTGATGTTGCAGGTATCCCTAGTTGCTCGAAGAAGATGTTAGGATCACGAGTCTTTGCCCAACATGTCTCGCTCGTGGCATCCGTGAAGGAAGAGGACTCCATGCTATTTGCTTTCCGCTTGATGTTGAACTCTGATTTATGTTTATGCTAGCCCTTGAGCTATGCAAGTTGTATCGAACTATTTTAATTTCATTTGGATCTTAGGTTGTAATGAAGACCTTTGCTACTTGGTATTTCATCTTAAACCGTGTGTGCTAGCAGATTCGATCCGAGGACTAGCACTAATGCACGGGGACTTGCACTTTATTTAAAGTGAGGTCACTACGAGATGGTATCAGAGCATTGTGTTGACCAAAGGTTCGTGACCCTAGGTTTGGATTAGAAATAGGAAGGCCCTAGGATGAAAAAAAAGCTAATACAATTTTTATTAAGTTGATGTTTGGATTTTGAACTTCTTATATTCTTACCTATTTCATCTTCAAAAATTTCCCTCTTACTTTAGATAGACTACCTCTTGAAACCATTAGGGAAAGATACATGATGACCATGTGTGTGAAATGACGGACTGATGCTTCATGTGATGTTCTTCAACTCCGCAAGAAGGGCTTCATAGAAGACCAATGAAGAACTTGAGGAAATAGTCACTGCACAACATCCATAGGTACATCGATGCAGTAGAAGAGAAGCTTGAAACATCCAAAACAGAATTAGACCAGACCACCATTCTCTTTTATTGAACCAACGATAACGTTAGAAAGTATTGATCTTACCAAAATGTGGTATGACCATACTAGTTTGGTTGTGTTTGAGCTATGTTGCTTGATGCTTGTTAGATGATTGTTGTTTGCTAAATTGCTTGATTTGCCATGTTTAGGTAGGAAACTTCTTTAGAACCTTTTTTATCTATTCTCATCTACATCCAACCCCCCATGTGTCTTCTCGACAAATCGTCATGAAGACAACCTTAGCAAAACCAAACCTGATGTTTCCTATATATCAAGATAAAGAAAGGAAGAGTGTGAGGTATGCAAAACCTTAGTTAAGGATCGATAGAAATGTTTTCAAAACAGTTTAATAATGGGGATTGAAACATTGATTCAATTCTCCATGGAATATTTTTATCAAACTTGTGAGGTTGACCAAGTGTTAGGATACGAGATTCAATAAATCAAATGCGAAGTAATGATCTGGGTGCGGGATGGATTGATCACCATTCCTACTACTCTTATTATTCACTTTCGTAATGTTGACTTTATGAATCTAGAGAGACATACCTACAAAAGAGATGTCGGCGAATAAGCTTGGACCTTAGGGTGGAGAAATATTATACCCTTATAGTATGGCAAGTGCTGCCAAGCGTAGGACTACCATGAGATTGAAGACCCAACCACTAGATGAAAAATAGTGGAAGTCCTTCATGTGAGAAAATGAAGGATGCCTTGAAGTACTCCCATATTGGTTTTCCGTTTTGACCCAAAGAGTGACCCTTTACGCCAAAAGTAGATCAACCACCGAGCCCATATGAAGCCTAACTATGAGGAAACCTACTCAAGTCACCTTGAAGAGATATGTGGTTCGCTACATGTAAACAACCCCTATTGGAGGACAGAAGCCATAGATATTCCAAGAGACGACTCAATGCCAAGTCATACCTAGGATGAACCGACCATGAACCCAATACCTAAGACTACCTACAAGAGTTTCTTTTAAGGGTGGTAGCGCACCTCGACATATGCCTAACCTACTTCCTTTCTAGCCTCTTCAAATCTCGGGGACGAGATTTCTTTTAAGGGTGGTAGTTCTGTCACATCCCAAAATTTTCTAAAATTTGGAATGTAAAATAAAAATAAAATTTAAGCTTGGTTGCTTGTCTTGATTTAAATCTTCCAATGAAATAAAAATTTTGGTGTTACTTAAACTATTTTTTCCAAAAATGGAGTTTTCAAAAACATGCATGCATTGCATTCATAAGCATCATGACATCTTTGCATTCCCTAGGAAATTTGAGTGAAATTCAAATTTAGAAAGAAACCTTAAACCCGAAGAAATGCAAATAAAGCCGTATAGGCCTATGTGCCAAATTCGAATTTATCAAAATGTTTTTTTCTTTTAAACTAAAAGTGGTTCCAAAATATTCTTTATTGAATAAGGAATCCGCTGATATTTTATTTATATATTTTTTTAACTTAGTTTGAGTCACTTTTGATCAATTTCGGTTTTTAAATTATTTCCAAATACTAAATCGAAAAGAAAAGAAGTAAACAAAAAAAAAATAGAGAGTGGGCGGGGCACTAGGCCATGCCACACTTTCGTGTGCGTGCACGCCACAAAGGAAACGAGCGGGGCAAGTGGCAAGGCGAAAGTAAAAAAAAAAAAACAAAGCTGGCCAGTATATTGAAGAAGAGGGGTATGATTAAATTGAATGATGAAGATATGAGGGAAGCCAAGAAGTCTCTCAAGGAGAAAGGTATTAAATCTAAAGATGTGAAGAATCTTCCTCCCATAGAAGATATATGTGAGATAATTCCCCTTCATCCATGATTGAGGTAAACTCCCTTCAACGCTTTACTAGGGAAGATATTCCGTATTCGAAACCTCCTGCACAATGCTTAGATGAGTTTGATAATTATATTGTTAAGCAAGAAAATTTTAATATGAGAGTAGAGAATCATTTAATGGAAAATTCTCGAGCTATTAGTGAATTGCATGATATTGTAGAGAGAACCTCCAATGATGTTAAGATGCTTGTTAAACATTTTCATATGATTCAAACTCAAATTAATCAACTCACTAAAGTGCAAAATGACTTGTTGGGGAATAATTCTAAAGAGAAACATGCTTATGAAGTAACAATTAGAGGTGGTGTCTCTACCCAGGATCCTCTATATGCTGAAGGGCATCCCAAAAGAATTGAACAAGATTCTCAACGCATTGAACCTAGTGCTCCTTCTAAGAAGAAAAAGAAGAAGAAACATAAAAATGTTGTAGAATCCTCTGAACCTACTAATGATCCTAATAGTATTTCTATTTCTGATGCTGAAACTGAAAGTGGTAATGAACATGATATAGATAATGATAAGAATGATGCTTCTGATAAAGAAGAGGTTGAAAAGGAACCTGAAAAGCATGCTAAAAATAAAAAGTACACTAAAGAAGATTTTATTGCTGAGAAACATGGTAATGAAAGAGAACCTTGGGTGCAAAAGCAAATGCCTTTTCCTGCTAAGAAACTAAAATCAAAGGAAGAAGAACACTATAATAAATTTTGTGACTGGATGAAACCTGTATTCTTGCAAATCCCTTTGACTGATGCTATTAAATTGCCTCCTTATTCAAAGTATATGAAAGATATTGTTACTAACAAAAGGAAAATCCCCAATGAGGAAATTTCCACTATGCTTGCTAATTACTCTTTCAATGGCAAAGTTCCAAAGAAATTGGGCGACCCAGGTATACCTACTATTCCTTGTTCTATCAAGAATAATTATGTTAAAACTGCTCTATGTGATTTGGGAGCCGGTGTTAGTGTTATGCCTTTTTCTCTTTATAAGAGACTTTACTTAGATAAGTTGATACCTACTCGATATATCTTTGCAAATGGCTGATAAATCTACTGCTATTCCTGTTGGTATATGTCGGGATGTTCATGTTCAAGTTACTACTAACCGCTTGATATTAACCGATTTTGTTGTGTTGGAAATGCCCGAAGATGATAATATGTCTATTATTCTTGGGAGACCCTTTCTTAACACCGCAGGGGCTGTTATTGATTGCAATAAAGGAAAGGTTACTTTCAATGTTGATGATAAAGAGCATACCGTCTATTTCCCCAAGAAGATTGATAAAGTATGTGGAGTCAATACTATTTTTAATGTGAGAACTATCAAAGTGGGAACTATTGATTGCCCTATATATGAGCCTAAGGAAGAATATCAAACTCTTGTGATTGGATCCATATCAATACAATTCAAGGTAACATGATTGATTTGAGGTTTATTTCTTCTTATGCTATGTAAATTTATTTGGTGGCAAGACTTGATCAACCTTGTTAACGAATACTTTTTATATGCATAGAGGAGGTAAACAACATCTCTTTCTTTCTCCACTTGCTCTAGTTGCTGTAGCACTTTTAATTTGCAAAGTTCCTTAGTTAATTGGAGATTTTAAAAAAATTCCTGGCCAGTAATAATAAACTAAATACCCAGAAATGTGCATTTTTCAAAGTTTTCAAAAATTCACAAAAATTATACCGTTGGTCCTATTTTTCGACGAGGCACCTGGGAGCACCATAGGATGACCTGTGGGGCACCAGAGGGTGCCACACCACAGGCCGGCGCGGCCAAGGAGGTGGGCGCGCCACCCTGTGGTGTGGGCCCCTCCTTGCCCCACTACTTCATCTCTTTCTCCCAGCATCTTCTCTCTCCCGAAAAAACTCGCACCAGGTTCCTCTCACTCGCGTTTTTGCTCAAGAGCTCCAGATTTCTCGATCTCTTTGCTCAGCCCAGATTTCTTGCTGAAATTTGGCACATTTGCTCCTTGGTATGTGACTCCTCCACCCATCCAAGTAGAATTTTGTTTGGTTGAGTATATCTTGAATATTTTGCTGCTGTAGGTAACATGTTTAGTGAGCTTGCATGCTTGTTCTAAGTTGTATAAACTAGTTTTGATGCATGATTAGTACTCTAGCAAGTTCCTATAGTAGTTCCCCTTGATTATATGTCACCAAATCAAATTTTTATATTGTTTGTTGAAAAATTTCAGAAAATGGAGTGGAATAGATATCAATTGAACCAACAAGAATTGGAAGTCCAACAAGTTATGAGAGTGAATCGTGAAGAGGGAGTATACCCCTCCTACTACCCATGTGCAGATTTCATGAGAAACGCGGAAATATTTGAAGATGTTCAAAGTCTAATTTCTCGTGCAGGGCTGAGTGACTTTGTTGAAGGAGAGCCAAGACAATATGCAGAATTAACTATGTCTTTTGTGCAGGACTTTAAGTTCAATTGGTCGCGATCTAACCCCACGGTCCAGTATAAAATTTACAACAAAGCTGTCAACTTGCCATTCAGTGATTTTTGTGCAGCAATTAGAGTACCGCAATGGGGATCATGCGAGAAGATAAGGGGATCGCCGCAAGAACTCTTAGACCTCTTCAAGATGATTTGCTATGGAAGGAGTTTCTCAGAGGATAGTGGTAAAATCACTAGCATTCAGCTCCCGGCTATCCGCTACTTTGCCTATTTTATTACTAAATGCGTTCTTGCTAAAAAGATTGGTGGTAAACTTTCTATCCCGGATTTAGCTTTTCTAGCTGCGGCACTTCAAGGTAGTAAGACTTATAATTTGGGGGCATTGATAGCTTATAGACTTGCTACTAACCGTGAGAAAGGTGGAATTTGTGGAGGTCTCATCGCCTCTCGTTTACTAGCTTTTCATAATGTAGAACCTCATCATTTTGATATTCCATTCCCCATAGAAAAACTTGACATAGCCTCTATGATTAAACAAGAATTTGTTTCGATTCCTCCAACTTGGGTAACCTGTTTTACAAGATGACATTTTATAAGAAAGTCCGGGAGAATAACTAAGAAAACTGAGAAATTAGTAAGATTGCTCGCGCACTGTTCTGTCTAACCTTGATTCCGGGGAGATTGGTCGGTCACAGAAGGTGCATTGGATGCACACATAGAGAGAGGAGGCCAACATGCAAGAGACGACACGGAGGTCGAGGAGCACCTCGACTCATCATCCGATGCAGCAAGTTCCTCGCATCAACATGGTGGACATATGGAGCCTCCACGCTTTTCTTCTGCACAGGAACTTTACTATGACTACTCCATGAATTATCCACCGGCGAGAAACAGCGACCCTCGTTGGGGTTGAACTCCACTTAGGCCAAAAGCCTAAGCTTGGGGGGAGGTATACCGGCATCACTCATTCTTTGCATATTATGGTTGCTGGATACTTGCACATACTTGTTTAGTCTCTTTGAGTGGTTTTCTAATGAGAGGGAGATGATATTTGGGGAAGTGCTGCCTGAAAACAGATTCTGGGCTGTTACTAGAAAAATTCGTGCGCACAGCCAGAATGTTATTTTGAGCTGCCAATTTTTGTGCAGGTTCCCCAGGTTGTTATCTAACTTTCATTAGTTGAACACTTTTCGAGCTGAGCAACGTAAGATTTTTGTAAAAATCGATTTCTGTACTGCTGTCAGGTTTTGGCAGATTTCTGCTATTTGGCTTTTCTATGTTTCTTTTAGTTTGCTATTTCTTGTTTTGCTTTGTTTCCTTTCCAAAACACAAAAATACCAAAAATATTTCTGTTGTTTCTCTTCACCATTTGTTTGCTTTGGTTTCTCGCATTTGTTTCGCTTTATTTGCTATTGCCAGTTTGCTATAAGAAAACCCAAAAAGATTTTGCTTTGTTTGCTTGTTTCCTTTTGTTCTTGTTTCTAATTCGAAAACACCAAAAATATTTGCTGTTATTCTTTGGTTTGTAAAGTTCATCTTGAGTTCAATGGTCTTCGGTGGCTGGAGCGTGGTTTTCATTTCATATTATCCAAGTTGCACAAGTGAAAAGGCAATAATGACGATCTACGACAATCTGATTGTGGTGAGAGGCTGGTATGAACTCTATTTGTTTTCATTTTTGTACATATACTCATCCATGTGAGCATGCTTAGTTGGTTCATGTGAGGTATATGTTATTTGAGAAAGTCTAGTAGTTTATGATCTCTCATGTTTAGCTCCAATCTATTAATATGAGTAGCATGTCATGGATGTTTGCTTGCATTGTTTTATTCATAAGTAAGTATGGCATTGTGGTATCCTCCTCTGAATAATTCATTTATATCGACTTGGCACATGCTCACGCATGCATATGACTGAACAAAAAGTCAATTAAGCCTCGATGATCTATATTGCTTCGGAGTTCTTGTATCACTTTTATGCCTCCGTTAATTTATTTTGCCGCAAGCATGATTATGACAGTTACTGCTCTCTTGATTTGTCGCTCCCTAGTCTATTGCTAGCCTTCACTTGTACTGAGCGGGAACGCTGCTCGTGCTTCCAAACACCTGAAAACCAAGTTGTTCCAAAAGTGTCCACCATAAATACCTATGCATGGCATTTCAAACCATTCCAAGTAAATTATCATGCGCTACCTTTAAAACCTTCAAAATGCTTCTCAATTTGTGTTTATGTTTCATAGCTCATGAGGAAGTATGTGGTGTTTAGCTTTCAACCTTGTCATTTACTTCTGACGGACTCTCATATGGACTAGTGGCACATCCGCTTATCCAATAATTTTGCAAAAAGAGCTGGCAATGGGATTCCCAGTCCCGAATTAATTAACTTAAATAGACACTCCTCCATGGGTTGTGATTGTTGGACGGCACCCGAAGGATTCGGTTAGCCATGGCTTGTGTAAGCAAAGGTTGGGGGGAGTGTCATCATCATAATAAAAATAAAATAAAAAGGCACTCCTTCATGGTATGAGATTGTTGGCGAGCACCCGAGGATTCGGTTAGCCATGGTTTGTGTAAGAAAGGTTGGAAGGAGTGCCACATAAATATGCAATAATTCATGGGAGCCGCTCTTGAAAGTCCGGTTGGCGAGGTAGTTAGTGTACCCATTACCATTCGTTGACAACAACAAACACCTCTCAAAATAATTTTACTCCCTGTCTTTATAAAAATGAAAAGCTCTAGCGCATGTTAATCCCCTCGCTTCCCTCTCGCGAAGGGTCAATCTTTTACGTTTATGTTGTGTCTCCATTATTTCTTTGAGCACTATCTTGAGAGCACAACTGTCATTCTTAGTATAATATGCTTGTCTCAAAATATGATTGATTGTGGTATAACTTTGATGCATTTATCTTTTGACAATCACTACTTCTAGTCTTTCTATGAACTCCAGAGGTGCCCGGGCATTTATGTTTATCCAATCAAATACAGGCAAGCGAGATACCACTTTATCATACTCTCTTATGAACATTGCAATCTTGCTTATATACATGATTCATGATGCTTATTATTAATTGTTGGTACCTCTCCATGATTGACATAGCTGTTAGATGATCTTATTTGCATGTATCTCATTATGAACTGCTTAAGTATTAGCCATAGCATGAGAATATATACATCATATGAGCAAATGTGTTCGTGAAAGTTCTTTTATCGCTCGATTGTTAATCGAATTGCTTGAGGACAAGCAATAAGCTAAGCTTGGGGGAGTTGATACGTCCAAAACGTATCTACTTTCCCGAACACTTTTGCTATTGTTTTGCCTCTAATTTGTGTATTTTGGATGCAACTAACACGGACTAACGCTGTTTTCAGCAGAACCGCTCCGGTGTCTCGTTTTTGTGCGTAAATCCAACTTTCGGGAAAATCCTCGGAATTTATGCGAAGGCCCTATTTTCCCGAAAACCGACGGAGCCGTAAGGACAACTCAGGTGGAGGCCCGAGGGCCCCACACCATAGGGCGGCGCGGCCCAGGGGGGGCCCGCGCGCCCTGTGGTGTGGCCCCCTCGGCCGGCCTCCGACGCCCTCCTTCGGACTATATATGGCCTTCGACCTAAAAACGCACGGAGAGAAGTCGAAGTCGCCAGAAACCCTCCAGAACGCCGCCACGTCGCGAAACTCCGTCGCGGGAGCCAGAAGTCTCCGTTCTGGCACTCCGCCGGGACGGGGAATTGGAGGAGATCATCGCCGCCATCACCGCCAACGCCTCTACATCAACCAGTCATGTTCCCCCCATCCATGTGTGAGTAATTCCCCCGCTGTAGGCCGAAGGGGATGGTAGGGATTGGATGAGATTGGTCATGTAATAGCATAAGATTGTTAGGGCATAGTGCCTAGTGTCCGTAATTGGTACTTTGATGATATTTTTGCAACTTGTTATGCTTAATGCTTGTCACTAGGGCCCGAGTGCCATGATCTCAGATCTGAACATGTTATTGCTTCATCAAGATATTCATTGTTTATGGTCTTACCTATAAGTTGTATACACATGTCGCTGTCCGGAACCAATGGCCCCGAAGTGACAAGAATTGGGACAACCGGAGGGGATGGTAGCGATGTGAGGATCACATGTGTTCACGGAGTGTTAATGCTTTGCTCCGTACTCTATTAAAAGGAGTACCTTAATATCCAAGTAGTTTCCCTTGAGGCCCGGCTGCCACCGGCCGGTAGGACAAAAGATGTTGTGCAAGTTTCTCATTGCGAGCACGCACGACTATATATGGAACACATGCCTATTGATTGCTTTGTATTTGGACACCGTTTTATTATTATCTCGCAAATGCCCCTGCTATGATTGTTACATGAGTTTCTCTCATCCATGCAACGCCCGTCATCCGTCCCCGTGCCTACGGTATTTTAATCCTCGCTCGTTTACTAAAATCACTACCGCTGTCTCCGTTACTCTCATCGCTATTATTTCACTACCGCTACTGCTATAAAGCTGTTACTATCGATAAACTCTTGCGAGCAAGTCCGTTTCCAGGTGCAGCTGAATTGACAACTCCGCTGTTAAGGCTTCCAAGTGTTCTTTGTCTCCCCTTGTGTTGAATCAATAAATTGGGTTTTACTTCCCTCGAAGACTGTTGCGATCCCCTATACTTGTGGGTCATCACCCACTTTGGTGCATCATGCGGCGCTTGCGGTTCTCATTGGCTTGGTTCAGCTTGCTCTCCATCTGGATGCCGGAGTCAACAAGGGCTTCAAGGTCGACGAAGGGGATGTTGACGAGGACAGTCTGCATCTCATCATGCAGTCCGTTCAGGAATCTCTCCTGCCTCTTCTCGGTGGTGTCGGTCTCGTCGGGGGCGTACCTTGACAGTGTAAGGAACCTGTCGCGGTATTCTACCACCGTCAAGCGACCTTGCTTCAGTTCGCGGAACTCATCCCTCATCTTCTTGATAAGACCCGGGGGTACATGGTACTTGCTGAACTTGAGCTTGAACTCCTCCCAAGTCATGAACTGACCTCCATTCATGGCACGGGTGCTTGTCCACCAAGCGTGGGCTGGTCCAGCGAGATAATGGGTTGCAAACAAAACCTTCTCATTGGCTTCCACTCCGGCTACTTCCAAGTTGTTCTCCATAGTCTGGAGCCAGTCGTCTGCGTTGAGTGGTTCTTCTGTCTTGCTAAACACCAGAGGGTTGGTGTTCTGAAAGTTCTTGAGCTTGGATCCTGGGTGGTCATGATTTCCATGGCCTTGGTTGGCAAGGTTCTGCAAGGCTGCGATGTTGGCTTGGCGTTCAGCTCTTTCTGTCTCCCTGTCGGCAAGTAGGGTTTGCAGCAGTTGCATCATCGCATCGTTGTTGGTGCGATTTGGAGGGGCCATCTGAAGATAGAGAAGATCATGAGATAGAGGGAAATTTCTATGGTTTATTTTGAGTAAGTATGAAAACATTTGAAACTTGTAGTCTTTTCATGACAAACATAGCATTCATTCATTCATTCATCACAAATTACAAACTAACACACTCATACTCCAATGGTTTTAAGAACCATTCTCATGCTACGATACAAAGGACGGGATACAAATCACACCTACATAAGTGAAACTAGTGCAACTACTCCTCATCCTCGACGTTGATCGGGACGTAGTCGTCAGGTCCTGCCTCCAGGAACTCGTAGTCCTCCTCCTCGGTGAACTCGTCCTCCTCAAAGTCGTCGTCATCGCTCAGGAAGGATCCTCCTCCCTGAAGGCCGATACCTCCGTCTTCGTCCTCCATCTCTCTAAGCTGATCCTCCTGGGCCTTGACAGTGACCTCAAGTGCTGCGATCTTGGCGCGAAGGAGCACAATCGTAGCATCCTTCTTGGCACGCTGCTGGCGAAGGGCCTTGCGATCGTTGTTGAGTACCTTGATCGCCTCACCCTGCTCGATGATGTGAGCATGGGTCTGGTTCGCGTAAGCACGACTGGCGTCGAGGTCCTTCTGAGTCTGGTAGAGCATGAAGTCCAGGTGCTCAGCATGGTGCCTCAACTGCGGGTGCGGCTGCAGCTCCATAGGCACTCCCATGGCATCACGCCTCACGAGATGCGCGAAGCGAGAGGCGAGGATGCGCACCATGTTTTGTCCACAGAGACGCGCAAGTGCCTCCTGAAGGCCACGTGCGAGTCCGTCGAGCCAGTTGCTGTGGTGACCCTGCATACCATTGCATGTTGTAGTATGCCAGTCGTTGATATAACATTCACGAAGTAGCATTCCGCAAATATTACATCCCTCAGAGTAGTACAACAGAGCATAGCAGGGTCCATAACCCATTCACATATTATTACAATTAACATACACAAGTCGTCTCGGAGCTCCTCTTGGGTCCTAAGAGGATAACTCCTGGGTTCGAGGCGAACCCAACTTAACTTACAATACCATAGTCTCATTAAACTAAACATTTATTTAATCGAGCAGCCAAATAGTAAGAGTTTGCGCTGCTCGGCTACTACTACTCATCAGATATCTCTAGGCTTGTTCTCCTCCGGAAGCCTCCCCGGATCCGTAGACTATGAGATAGTCTACGCCTTCAACTCCTCCTGAGAGGTCTGGTTCCTCGTAGACGATGATCTCGGCCCCTTCATTGTTGTTGTAGTCCTCCTCCAGATGATTCAGACAATCTAAGCATGGGATTTAAGAGTGGTATGAGTACGAGCGTACTCAACAAGTTCATTATAGATAAGAGGTGTTTAATGCACTAGCTACGATATTAGACCGGAAAGTCTAATACCAATGCAAGTTTTGATAAACATTTCTTCAAGAGATTGCTTTTATTTCAAAGAGCTATGTCCGTCGGCCTTCACCGGTTTACTAGAACTTCATGGAGCTCCTTTCCGGCCGCGTTCGCAGCTTCCTCAATCCCGAACAGGGAGTGACAGGTCACGCTTCTTTACACTCTGCGAGAGGTGTGTTGCTTTACCCATAAGAGATCTTAACCTTGATGCCAACCGGGCAGCTTTCCCGTCCACACTTCCTTCGGTGTGAGGCCCGGTATAAGGTCTAGCCAATCATGTTCCTCCGCTACCTCGAACACCCACCCTTTGTTGCATGCCCCGACCCTGGGTCCTCGCCGGTCCCATTATTCCCGTAATTTCAGGGTGGACCCCGACCACGACGACGAGTCCGGGATCGAACCAAACTCCTTCGCCGGTAGCTGCAACCCATCATACACCGCAATACCGTGGGGACTTAGAATGGGTTCCCCACCCACAAGTTGTTCCGCAAGCCGCAACCGCTACGGTATGCACAAGCATAACCGTGGGGACTTAGAATGGGTTCCCCACTCCACAAGTTGCTCCGCAAGATACAACCGCTACGGTAAGCGCATCCGTTGATGAACGAGAGGTGGAAACACTTTTGACTACTCTGTCCCACTCCGGATCTTATGGTTAACACGGGTATTACGGCACAAGAATCATCTGGCGACATTTGTTGTTTAATCCTAGATGGATATAAACCCGTGCAATGGAACCTCCACCATATCAACACAATCCATGGTTCCATTGCCCACCACATAGTCATATTCATAATTATGAAAGTAGTGGTTTTGATTTTTGTGCAATAGTGATAACCATAATACTTTGCAAGTAATTTAATAAAAATACTCAAATGACATGAGCAAGTGATGAACTTGCTCGAACACCGCAAAGTTCTACAGCTTGGAAGGTATGGATCGACCCTTGTCCTCTTGTTCTGAAAAATAGCATCATTGTCCGATAAGGGCAATGGTTAAAGAAGCAATTATGCATGATTCCATTTTTAGGGTTTGTTCCCCCCTTCCGATGTCGTTATTATTTCATGTAAGAGGTTAATACTAAGAATAATTTGGGGATACTTGTTTAAAAGTAAAATACAACCTTGAAATGTTGTCAAGGTGTTTTTAAAGTCCAAATGCATTAATGGACTTATTTTCATTATTGAAAATAATATGTGTGATTTAAACCATTATTTTAATTCATCAAATTAAGACTTATTCTTCATTGTCTTCAAAAATTCTCTTTGATATTTTATTTGGATAGAGAATTTTATGCTGATTAATTTTCATATTTTTACTTATTTTTTTAGAGCTGCATTTTATTTTATAAAATTCTTGGAAATTCTCATTTAAATGGGTATTTGGAAATGTCCAAAATACCCCTCGGGCCCACCTGTCAGGCGGCCGAGCTGGTTAGGTTGGACCAGCCCAGTGGGCTCGGTCCAACCGACCCAGTCGCTTCGTCGTCCTCCACCCCGTAACCCTAATTCCCCTTTCGGGCTCCCGCGACACCGAAATCGCCTCCGCCGTCGCCGCCCTGCTCCGGCCGCCTCCGGCCATCATCGGCGACGATCTGGTGCGGATCTGGACCGTCTCTCGACGGCGGACATGGTGGTCCGCGTCGATTTGACGCTCGCGCCCACCACGACTCTTCCCCAACGCATCTGCGCCTCGGCCGCACGGATCCGTGAAGATCCGCCGTTCGTCGGCGTCCCTGGCGCCGTGGTGATGTCGTGGAGGTGCCGGCGTTGCGGTGATGTGGCGACCAGGCTTGGCTTGGCCTGGCGCCGCCGTCGCCCGGCGTGTGCCGCCGTGCCGCCACGGTCGTGCTCATCTGCTCCGCCTGTAAGTTTCACCTCCTCTTTCCTCCTCTGTTACCTGTTCTATCTCCTTCTCTTCTCCTCTTCTTCGTCTCGCTCGGCCACTGGCCGACTTCTCCTTTTGGAGATGCTTGCCTAGACGAAGTGCTGCTGCTTCTACACCTATGTGCTCTGCTGCCGTGCTTGCTGTGAATGCGTGTAAGCTGTTGTGCTCTCTGCTGTTGCCATGGATCCTAGCTGATGTGATGTGCTGCTGCCATGCGCATGCTGCTGTTGTGCATATGTTGCTCCTGTGTGTGCTGCTCATCCCTATATCTTGCTGTTGTAACTCTTGAGCTCTTGCTCAAGAGGAAATTGTGATGCTTATGCTCTGTTAAATTGTTCCTGCTGTTGCTATATAGATCCTGCCTCTCCTGTGTGTTCATCTCCTTGCCCCTGGCTTGATCATGATGCATGATCCTTGCATTATGCAAGTGCCAGTGCCCTGGGTGTGATGTGTATAGAGCTGTGAATCTTGGAAATGCTCAATTGAGCATGGCTGTTGACTAAATAACACCAACCCTTATTGGTGTGCTTCTGGATACAATTGTATTTAATTTATTTACTTATCTATGATGCAATTATTTATGAGATGTGGCTATATAGTTGATCCGGTTAAATGTGTGGTTGCTAGGCTTGGCTCTAGCATGTCTTAGCATGCTCTAGCAAGCTTCTGATGATCATATGATCATCAGTTGCTTGTAAAAGCTCGCCGTGTTATGATCGTGCCTCCCTTCCGCTCATCTTTGTGTCCGTGTGACACCAAAATCTGTACTCGATGCATGCTTTTGCTTGCTCAAGCGATTCTCGATTCTTGCAATGATCCATTGGATCATCTGCAAGACTCTGGTGCTTTGATTCCTTATATGATTCACTTATATGTATTACCTGGTTTTACTAAAATGGATAAGTGATGTGAACTGGTTGCAGTAATGATCATTTCATTGAGTTTGGCAGGGCTAGATGGATGCCACCACTTGGTTGGGTACCCTAGCCCTCCTTTTGAACCCATCTGGGTGATGATAAATGTGCATAGCTTATTAGTTTGGGCTGGTTCAAGTGGTTGAGGTGACCTTGACAAGAATTCATTGCTGTCTAGGTAGCTCCCACCCTTGTTGGCTTGCTATGGCTTAGTGAATGCATCACTCGGGTAATTCCTTGTTGGATTTCCAAGTGATCTTTGATGTTGACAAACAAGAACAGACACATATTGTCTATCTATCTGATGGTATGCTAGGTTTTAGGTGCTAGGTGGCTTTGGTTGAATAGATAGGATCATTTCCTTGCTGGATTCCCTTGGTTATGCCACTGTTTTGGTATAGCCAGTGTTCCCTTGGTGATTTCCTATTGGCTTCACCCATTTTTGCTTGCACCAACCGACTTGGTAGCCGGATGATGATACAATCTGGGTATTCTACCCTTCGTGTTCCCGTGATGCATTGTATGCTTATTTATGAGCAAAACTTGGTTTTGCTCGAGGTTGATCTCGTTTATACCTCACTCCAGCTCCTAGAAAATGGTGTGTTGGTGTAGAGGTTTTGCTTCGTGCTGATTTGTTGGCTTGCCCTGCTCCTCCTTGTGGCTTGTGCTTGATCTACTCCATGGTTTACTTCTCAACAGAAACAGCTTCTTTTCTTGAGCCGTTCCCGGATGAAATTCTGGCTATGTGTTCTTCCTGTTCTAAGTGTTCTTGTTTGCTGATGACTTACCAAGATGCCTCGCCGATGAATGAGCTAGGGTTTGGCTCAAAAAGGTTATATATGATGCCCTCTTGCTCTCTCTCGGTCGACAGCCTTGGCCTCGGTCACTTTGGTGACTCTCCCCGACCGTGTGTGTCGTTGAGCATGCACACTGCCTGGTGAGCAGTGTGGCTGTGTGTGTGTGCACCTGATACTCTGAACTTGGTTTGGAGATGATCAGCTCGGCAGAGCTGATCCATATCCACAATTTTCCATTTCTTTTTAACCTGCCAAGTGGTTATGCCACTTGGCATAACTTCTATTTGTTGTGTTGATGTACGTGAATTATCAATTGATCACATTGGACAGGAGTTCATCAAATCCAAGATCAAGTGAAGATGATCTTGTAGAATTTAGACTAGGTCCTTACTTGTATTTTTCTTTTCATTTTCTTATATTTTTTTCAATTTCAACAATTCTTGTAATGTGTTGTGATTCATTTTATTTTCTCTTATGAATATTGTAATGACAATGTATATTGTGTGATGATCAATAAAGCTCAAAGTTTTCTCTAATGAGCTTTACTTTATTATTATTGTTCATATTGTTTATTATTGTTTAATTACTTAATGAATTTCTTCATAATTGAATTATTTAGGGTTATTATTTAATGTTTGAATTTGTAATTCAAATTCAACCTTGGTTTAAATTTTACCATGTCACTTATCAAGAATTCAATCATGCAACTCTCCCCTCTTCTCAAAACCCTAAACTAGTGAAGTGAGATGCAAGTTTGTCGCACTCTCGAAACCCTAACCCCGTAAGGTGTCGAGAGAGAAACTTGTCCCCCTTCGATGCAGCTTTTGTTTAAAAGCGCGAAATTTCCCTGTAATTTACTATGCAATGCACATCCCTTTCTAAAATCTACCCCTCGATCGTCTCTAAACCCGGGACATTACAGCCTTTCCCCTTAAAGAAAACTTCGTCCCGAAGTTGTGGTTGTAATACCCGAACAGACTCGGGGTATGTTTTCCTCGAGTCTTCCTCTTTTTCCCACGTGGCTTCCCTCTCGGGGTGATGCTTCCATTGTATCTTGCAATACTTGATAGCTTTATTTCTGAGTTGTTTCCAGCTCTCCTCGAGAATCTTGGCTGGCTTCTCGATGTATGTCAAGTCTGGTTGTAACTCCAGCTCATCATGTGAAATTGGTTCATCTGGGGTCTTTAAACATTTCCGGAGTTGTGACACATGGAATACATTGTGAACTTGAGCTAGCCTTCCAGGTAGATCCAATTCAAAGGCTAAACCTCGGTTCTGACTCAGTATCTTGAAAGGTCCGATGTATCTAGGACTGAGTTTTCCTTTTACTCCAAACCTCTGGAGTCCTTTCATCGGGCTTACCTTAAGATAAACCATGTCTCCAACTCGTGGCTCCCATGTCCTTCTCTTCTGATCGGCATAACTCTTTTGCCGACTTTGGGCTATCTTAAGCCTGTCTCTGATAATGTCAATGATTTGTTGTTTTTCCTTGACATAATCAGGGTTGAACTCCTTGCTTGCTCCGGCTTCATACCAACATATTGGTGATCTACACTTCCTTCCATACAGAGCTTCAAATGGTGCCATCTTGATGCTACTTTGGTAACTATTGTTATATGAAAACTCTGCTAGTGGTAAGTGTTCTTCCCATGATCCTCCGAAGTCTAGGGCACAAGCCCTAAGCATATCCTCTAAAATTTGATTGGTTCTCTCGGTTTGTCCACCGGTCTGGGGATGATAAGCGGTACTATAATCCAATTTGGATCCTAAAGCTTCGTGAAGCTGCTTCCAGAATGCTGATGTGAACACGGATCCTCGATCCGATACTATCTTCTTAGGCACTCCATGCTTACTCACGATCTCTTTAATGTAGAGATCGATGAGTTTCTCTCCTTTATCATGTTGGTTTACCGCTAAGAAGTGTGCACTTTTCGTCAACCGGTCCACGATTACCCATATCATGTCCTTCTTTTTATTAGTCATGGGTAGTCCGGTGATGAAATCCATCCCTATTTCCTCCCATTTCCACTCTGGAATAGGTAGAGGTTGTAACTTCCCCTGCCGGACTCCGGTGTTCAGCCTTCACTCGTCGGCGGGTATGGCATTCTCGCCACATATTGTGCTATCTCCCTCTTCATGTTATTCCACCGAATAGTTCCTTTAAGTCCATGTACATCTTTGTACTTCCTGGATGTATGGAATATGGTGTTTGATGAGCTTCCCGGAGTATTACTTCCTTAATTTCAGCGATATCCGGAACGCAAATCCTTTTCCGGAACCATAATGATCCAGCATTCTCCGCGGTGAAATTCTGATGGTCTTCCCTCATCTATTCTTCTCATCTCCTCCATGATGAATGGATCGTCCAACTGACCCATCATTATCTCATTCTTCAGGTTGACATTCAACTCATCTGCTACTTGCAACGCCGATAATCCTTCATGGGCTTCCTTCTCCCAAAGTTGTATTTGGGCTTGGCTTATTTCCTTCCTCAACTCCGGTGATATTTTTTTTCCACTCCTCCGGTACTCTTCCTACTCAGGGCGTCTGCTACTACATTAGCCTTCCCTGGTGTGTAATTGATTGTCAGGTCATAATCCTTGATCAATTCTAGCCATCTTTTCTGTCTCATGTTGAGTTCCTTCTGAGTGAAGAAATATTTGAGACTTTTATGATCTGTATAGAGCTCACACTTCGCTCCATAGAGAAAATGTCTCCAAGTTTTTAGTGCAAACACGACAGCTGCTAATTCCAAGTCATGTGTTGGATAATTCACCTCATGAGGTCTGAGTTGTCTCGATCCATAAGATATCACTTTCCGATCTTGCATGAGTACGCAACCCAATCCATGCTTGGATGCGTCACAGTACACGGTGTAATCCTTGCCAACTTCCGGAACTGCTAACACCGGTGCCGTGGTGAGTTTCTCCTTTAGAGTTTGAAAACTCTTCTCACACTCCTCTGACCACACGAATGGTGTGTTCTTCCTTAACAACTTTGTCATTGGTCCTGCTATCTTAGAGAATCCTTCAATGAATCTCCGATAATATCCTGCCATTCCAAGGAATCCTCGGATTTCCTTGACAGCCTTGGGTGCTTCCCATTCTAGAACTGCTGCTACCTTACTCGGGTTGACAGCGATTCCATCTTTGCTAATGACATGACCAAGAAATTCCACTTGATCTAGCCAAAATTCACACTTACTAAGTTTGGCATAGAGTTGATGTTCCCTTAGTGTTTGCAACACTAACCTCAAATGTTCAGCATGTTCAGCCTTGTTCTTGGAATATATCAAGATATCATCGATAAAAACGATGACAAACTTGTCTAGATATTGCATGAAAATCTTATTCATGAGATTCATGAATATTGCTAGGGCATTGGTCAATCCAAAAGGTACTACAAGGTATTCATGATGTCCATACCTTGAGACAAAGGCAGTTTTCGGAACGTCTTCCTTCTTGATCTTTATCTGGTGATAACCGGATCTTAGATCAATCTTGGAAAATACTCCCGCGCCTCTCACTTGATCAAATAGATCTTGTATTCTAGGAAGTGGATACTTGTTCTTGATTGTGACGTTGTTCAGATTCCGGTAGTCTCCACACATCCTTCTTCCTCCATCTCTTTTATCCACGAAGATCACAGGTGACCCCCATGGTGAAACACTCTCCTGAATGAATCCCTTTTGTTCCAAGTCATCCAATTGCTCCTTAAGTTCCTTCAATTCCTTAGGCCCCATCTTATATGGTGCTTTGGCAATCGGAGTTGTTCCTGGGATTAGGTCGATAGTGAATTCTATCTCCCTATCTGGTGGCATACCAGGTAATTCCGCAGGAAACACATCCTGGAATTCATTTACTACAGGTATATCTTCTAACTTCACCTCCTTCATGCTGTTCAGCTGTAGCTCAACTTCAATCTGTGTATGTTTGTCGCCTTGGTAGATCATTCTACTTCCATCGGGACTTTTCAAAGACACCGTCTTATTTACACAGTCGATCAATGCTCCATTAGCTTCCAACCAGTTCATACCAAGAATGACATCAATGTCCTTCATCGGTAAAATGAACAGATCCGCGTCAAACGCGCACTTATTGATCATAATGACTTGTTTTTGTTTGACATGGGTTACTACTATCGTTCCCCCGCGAAAGTATGGTTATGGGTGTATCTAACTTAGTGCAACTAATCCCATGTTTGGTGATGAATTGTTGAGAAATGAATGATGTAGTTGCACCAGTATCAAAAAGTACTTTGCCAGGATGAGTGAGTATCTGGAGCGTACCTATCACCGCCTGGTCAGAGTTGACCACCTCCTCCAGACTGGTACAGGTCATCTTGCCGAAGGGCTTCTTATTCTTCCAGTTTCCTCCGGTGTTTCCTCCTCGACCTCCTCCTCCTCCTGACTGACCTCCTCCACTATTTTTCTTGGGGCAGTCCTTCAGCATGTGCCCCTCCTGGCGACACCCAAAACATATGATCTTGGGTTTCCGGCAATCTTGTGAAAGATGCCCCTTAAACCCACAAATGCGGCAAACAATCTGGTTTGCGGCTTGGTTTCCTTGGTTCCTCCTATTATTGTAGCTGTTGTTGTTGTTGTTGTACCGTGGCTTGAAACTCAAGTTGGTATTGGGCTTGTTACTAACAAACCTCTTAGGCTCAAACTTGGCCTTTTTCCGCTTCTCCTCCTGCAATTGCTTGAAATCATCTTCTAGAGTGATGGCAGCATCCACCAACTCTTGAAATTCCGTCGCTCTCATCATACGGAGCTGAACCTTGAACTGGGGACTCAACCCCCTCAGAAACCTCTTTTTCTTCTTGTCCTCGGTGTTGACTTCTTCAACAGCGTACCGGGACAGTTTAGAGAACTCCCTGACATAGGTCAGGATTGCCTTGTCCTTCTGCTCGAGACTTTCAAATTCTCGACGCTTCAGTTCCACAATACTTTCAGGGACATTGGATTCCCTGAACTTCCTTGCAAATTCCTCCCAGGTAAATACCTTTCCAGCCGGATAAACGGCTACAATATTGTCCCACCATGATGCGGCAGGTCCACATAGCAGATGGGTAGCATATCGAACCTTCTCTTGGTCGTTACATCCAACGGTGTTGAGCTTTCGCTCAGTATCCATCAGCCAATCTTCCGCGTCCATTGGCTCGGGCGCGTATGCGAAAGATATAGGCTTAGTGTTTTGGAAGTCTGCTAAGGTGACTCCCGGGTTCACAGGTCTCTCCACCCTGTTTTGCTGCATCAAATCCTGAAAGAATTTGTTCTGCTGCTCCAGTGTTACACGCTGCCTCTCCTCTACCAGCTGCATGTACTGGATGAAATTTTGCTGCGTCATGGGTGGTGGTGGTGGTGGAAACTGATCTCTGGCTGCACCCTCAGCCTCTTCCTTTTGTTTTGCTTCGCGCTCCATGCGCTGTGCTTCAGTCTCGTCTCCTAACGTTCCCGACATAACCCCTAGTTCTGCAACACAAGATGATACTCATAATTACTCCATGCGCAAGTTTTCTGAGCTCAACATTGTGCACAGAACTAGTCACGCAATGGAAATCAAGAAGCAAATCCAAATCATACAAAACATATACCCTGTATATACATACATAAGTGGTCTTATTACAATACTCAAGTCGATGTGAGTATGCAAACTCACTTATTAAAGTATATGTACAAATTTATACAAATATTACAAACTATAATACACGTGGTACTTGTGTATTATAGCCTCTCCTCCCTTGGTGGACTCTAGTCGATCTTCACTCCCGGTACATTCCAGGCTTCCATCCGGTCGAACGTGTCGTCCTCCTGATGGACCCTGGAACATAAGGTCTCCCCGTTGGCTTGTAATCCGAATCAGATGATGATCCTAGGGAGAAATCAGTGTTCACAAACCGATCGTTGAGTGCATCATAGTCCACCCATCGGGTGTACTCTCCCGTAGCCCCACCATAAGGGTTACCAAAACCCATACCCGACTCAACTCTGTGTCGGATATCCTCCATCCACTCCTTCATTACTAGGATAGCTTGGTTCTGGGTTGTTGCGTCATCATTCATCTCTCCATCATAATACTCAGTAGTACTATGGGTTCCAGTATCATATCCCCAACGCCAACCCCTGGAATTCTCGATTGGAGTCTCGGAACGCGGTTTGTTTCCGGATTCCTCTCCGCCTTCGTATCCCCCATAGGAACTACCCAGATAGTTCCCAGGTGTAGCAGGTGTAGGTTCACGTGCAAGTGGATCAATACTGATGTAGTCACCAGCTGAGTAAACTGGTGTGTGCACTACATTTTCCATAGGTTCTTTTCCCCCGCTCGCCTCCTTGGGTTCAGTAAATTCCTCAAGCATCGTATCAATTGCTCCTATCAGATGATGGTTCAACTGAAAGAGTAATGATATGAAGTTACGGCTATTATCCATATATTTTGCCGCTGCTATGGGTTTGCGTTTGGCATATTTGTAGTGGTTGAGCATGGGATCTTCTTCCTCCTGATTATGAGGAATATGGGAGAACTCGGAATCCATAAGCTCTTTTGTCTTATGTTCCCGTATGTCGGTTATGGCTCTCATAACAGCTATATGGTAGGCTGTGTTGGTTGTCCTCGCTTCTCCAGCTGGCATGACTACGCTCATTCCCAAAGATTCGGGAAGTCGCAGTCCTACCACCGCACTTGGCCAACACCGGACCATCATAGAACATGTACTTCTTTCTTGGAATCAGGGATCACACCCAAATTCCAAGCAACATGGCTCGTAGGATATCGAGCAAGTCCTCCTTGGTATTCGTTCGAGTGTGGAATCCATAAATTTTACGTTTCTTCCCTGGTCGTGAACTTGCCATGTTGGCTCGTAGAAATAGAAAGATTATAAGATTAGTAATAATGCATCATAATAGAGATAATAAAGAATTATCGCACTAAAAGATATGATTGTTGTATTCTCAATTGAATATACACCATATTTTTAGAGAATTCTTTACTAGTCCTATTTGACTCCTAACGTTTGGTCCCATTTACTAGGTTCCAACCTAAGGTCAAAGCTTTTGCTCGATACCAACCTGTGGTGACCCCGCATACCATCGCATGTTGTAGTATGCCAGTCGTTGATATAACATTCACGAAGTACCATTCCGCAAATATTACATCCCTCAGAGTAGTACAACAGAACATAGCAGGGTCCATAACCCATTCACATATTATTACAATTAACATACACAAGTCGTCTCGGAGCTCCTCTTGGGTCCTAAGAGGATAACTCCTGGGTTCGAGGCGAACCCAACTTAACTTACAATACCATAGTCTCATTAAACTAAACATTTATTTAATCGAGCAGCCAAATAGTAAGAGTTTGCGCTGCTCGGCTACTACTACTCATCAGATATCTCTAGGCTTGTTCTCCTCCGGAAGCCTCCCCGGATCCGTAGACTATGATATAGTCTACGCCTTCAACTCCTCCTGAGAGGTCTGGTTCCTCGTAGCCGATGATCTCGGCCCCTTCATTGTTGTTGTAGTCCTCCTCCAGATGATTCAGACAATCTAAGCATGGGATTTAAGAGTGGTATGAGTACGAGCGTACTCAACAAGTTCATTATAGATAAGAGGTGTTTAATGCACTAGCTACGATATTAGACCAGAAAGTCTAATACCAATGCAAGTTTTGATAAACATTTCTTCAAGAGATTGCTTTTATTTCAAAGAGCTATGTCCGTCGGCCTTCACCGGTTTACTAGAACTTCATGGAGCTCCTTTCCGGCCGCGTTCGCAGTTCCTCAATCCCGGAACGAGGAGTGACAGTCACAGCTTCTTTACACTCTGCAGAGGTGTGTTGCTTTACCCATAAGAGATCTTAACCTTGATGCCAACCGGGCAGCTTTCCCGTCCACACTTCCTTCGGTGTGAGGCCCGGTATAAGGTCTAGCCAATCATGTTCCTCCGCTACCTCGAACACCCACCCTTTGTTGCATGCCCCGACCACGGGTCCTCGCCGGTCCCATTATTCCCGTAATTTCAGGGTGGACCCCGACCACGACGACGATCCGGGATCGAACCAAACTCCTTCGCCGGTAGCTGCAACCCATCATAGACCGCAATACCGTGGGGACTTAGAATGGGTTCCCCACCCACAAGTTGTTCCGCAAGCCGCAACCGCTACGGTATGCACAGCATAACCGTGGGGACTTAGAATGGGTTCCCCACCCACAAGTTGCTCCGCAAGATACAACCGCTACGGTAAGCGCATCCGTTGATGAACGAGAGGTGGAAACACTTTTGACTACTCTGTCCCACTCCGGATCTTATGGTTAACACGGGTATTACGGCACAAGAATCACTGGCGACATTTGTTGTTTAATCCTAGATGGATATAAACCCGTGCAATGGAACCTCCACCATATCAACACAATCCATGGTTCCATTGCCCACCACATAGTCATATTCATAATTATGAAAGTAGTGGTTTTGATTTTTGTGCAATAGTGATAACCATAATACTTTGCAAGTAATTTAATAAAAATACTCAAATGACATGAGCAAGTGATGAACTTGCCTGAACACTGCAAAGTTCTGCAGTTGGAAGGTATGGACTGACCCTTGTCCTCTTGTTCTGAAAAATAGCATCATTGTCCGATAAGGGCAATGGTTAAAGAAGCAATTATGCATGATTCCATTTTTAGGGTTTGTTCCCCCCTTCCGATGTCGTTATTATTTCATGTAAGAGGTTAATACTAAGAATAATTTGGGGATACTTGTTTAAAAGTAAAATACAACCTTGAAATGTTGTCAAGGTGTTTTTAAAGTCCAAATGCATTAATGGACTTATTTTCATTATTGAAAATAATATGTGTGATTTAAACCATTATTTTAATTCATCAAATTAAGACTTATTCTTCATTGTCTTCAAAAATTCTCTTTGATATTTTATTTGGATAGAGAATTTTATGCTTGATTAATTTTCATATTTTTACTTATTTTTTTAGAGCTGCATTTTATTTTATAAAATTCTTGGAAATTCTCATTTAAATGGGTATTTGGAAATGTCCAAAATACCCTCGGGCCCACCTGTCGGGCGGCCGAGCTGGTTAGGTTGGACCAGCCCGGTGGGCTCGGTCCAACCGACCCAGTCGCTTCGTCGTCCTCCACCCCGTAACCCTAATTCCCCTTTCGGGCTCCCGCGACACCGAAATCGCCTCCGCCGTCGCCGCCCTGCTCCGGCCGCCTCCGGCCATCATCGGCGACGATCTGGTGCGGATCTGGACCGTCTCTCGACGGCGGACATGGTGGTCCGCGTCGATTTGACGCTCGCGCCCACCACGACTCTTCCCCAACGCATCTGCGCCTCGGCCGCACGGATCCGTGAAGATCCGCCGTTCGTCGGCGTCCCTGGCGCCGTGGTGATGTCGTGGAGGTGCCGGCGTTGCGGTGATGTGGCGACCAGGCTTGGCTTGGCCTGGCGCCGCCGTCGCCGGCGTGTGCCGCCGTGCCGCCACGGTCGTGCTCATCTGCTCCGCCTGTAAGTTTCACCTCCTCTTTCCTCCTCTGTTACCTGTTCTATCTCCTTCTCTTCTCCTCTTCTTCGTCTCGCTCGGCCACTGGCCGACTTCTCCCTTTGGAGATGCTTGCCTAGACGAAGTGCTGCTGCTTCTACACCTATGTGCTCTGCTGCTGTGCTTGCTGTGAATGCGTGTAAGCTGTTGTGCTCTCTGCTGTTGCCATGGATCCTAGCTGATGTGATGTGCTGCTGCCATGCGCATGCTTCATCGTTGTGCATATGCTGCTCCTGTGTGTGCTGCTCATCCCTATATCTTGCTGTTGTAACTCTTGAGCTCTTGCTCAAGAGGAAATTGTGATGCTTATGCTCTGTTAAATTGTTCCTGTTGTTGCTATATAGATCCTGCCTCTCCTGTGTGTTCATCTCCTTGCCCCTGGCTTGATCATGATGCATGATCCTTGCATTATGCAAGTGCCAGTGCCCTGGGTGTGATGTGTATAGAGCTGTGAATCTTGGAAATGCTCAATTGAGCATGGCTGTTGACTAAATAACACCAACCCTTATTGGTGTGCTTCTGGATACAATTGTATTTAATTTATTTACTTATCTGTGATGCAATTATTTATGAGATGTGGCTATATAGTTGATCTGGTTAAATGTGTGGTTGCTAGGCTTGGCTCTAGCATGTCTTAGCATGCTCTAGCAAGCTTCGATGATCATATGATCATCGCTTGCTTGTAAAAGCTGCTCGTGTTATGATCGTGCCTCCCTTACGCTCATCTTTGTGTACGTGTGACACCAAAATCTGCATCTCGATGCATGCTTTTGCTTGCTCAAGCAGTTACTGATGCTTGCAATGATCCATTGGATCATCTGCAAGACTCTGGTGCTTTGATTTCTTATATGATTCACTTATCTGTATTACCTGGTTTTACTAAAATGGATAAGTGATGTGAACTGCTTGCAGTAATGATCATTTCATTGAGTTTGGCAGGGCTAGATGGATATCACCACTTGGTTGGGTACCCTAGCCCTCCTTTTGAACCCCTCTGGGTGATGATAACTGTGCATAGCTTATTAGTTTGGGCTGGTTCAGTGGTTGAGGTGACCTTGACAGCAATTCATTGCTGTCTAGGTAGCTCCCACCCTTGTTGGCTTGCTATGGCTTAGTGAATGCGTCACTGGGTAATTCCTTGTTGGATTTCCAGTGATCTTTGATGTTGACAAACAAGAACAGACACATATTGTCTATCTATCTGATGGTATGCTAGGTTTTAGGTGCTAGGTGGCTTTGGTTGAATAGATAGGATCATTTCCTTGCTGGATTCCCTTGGTTATGCCACTGTTTTGGTATAGCCAGTGTTCCCTTGGTGATTTCCTATTGGCTTCACCCATTTTTGCTTGCACCAACTGACTTGGTAGCCAGATGATGATACAATCCGGGTATTCTACCCTTCTGTGTTCCTGTGATGCATTGTATGCTTATTTATGAGCAAAACTTGGTTTTGCTCAGGTTGATCTGTTTATACCTCACTCCAGCTCCTAGAAAATGGTGTGTTGGTGTAGAGGTTTTGCTTCTGTGCTGATTTGTTGGCTTGCCCTGCTCCTCCTTGTGGCTTGTGCTTGATCTACTCCATGGTTTACTTCTCAACAGGAAACAGTTCTTTGCTTGAGCTGTTCCTGGATGAAATTCTGGCTATGTGTTCTTCCTGTTCTAAGTGTTCTTGTTTGCTGGATGACTTACCAAGATGCCTGCCGATGAATGAGCTAGGGTTTGGCTCAAAAAGGTTATATATGATGCCCTCTTGCTCTCTCCGGTCGACAGACTTGGCCTGGTCACTTTGGTGACTCTCCCCATTGTGTGTCTTCGTTGAGCATGCACACTGCCTGGTGAGCAGTGTGGCTGTGTGTGTGTGCACCTGATACTCTGAACTTGGTTTGGAGATGATCAGCTCGGCAGAGCTGATCCATATCCACAATTTTCCATTTCTTTTTAACCTGCCAAGTGGCTATGCCACTTGGCATAACTTCTATTTGTTGTGTTGATGTACAGGAATTATCAATTGATCACATTGGACAGGGAGTTCATCAAATCCAAGATCAAGTGAAGATGATCTTATAGAATTTAGACTAGGTCCTTACTTGTATTTTTCTTTTCATTTTCTTATATTTTTTTCAATTTCAACAATTCTTGTAATGTGTTGTGATTCATTTTATTTTCTCTTATGAATATTGTAATGACAATGTATATTGTGTGATGATCAATAAAGCTCAAAGTTTTCTCTAATGAGCTTTACTTTATTATTATTGTTCATATTGTTTATTATTGTTTAATTACTTAATGAATTTCTTCATAATTGAATTATTTAGGGTTATTATTTAATGTTTGAATTTGTAATTCAAATTCAACCTTGGTTTAAATTTTACCATATCACTTATCAAGAATTCAATCATGCAAACTCTCCCCTCTCTTCTCAAAACCCTAAACTAGTGAAGTGAGATGCAAGTTTGTCGCACTCTCGAAACCCTAACCCTGTAAGGTGTCGAGAGAGAAACTTGTCCCCCTTCGATGCAGTTTTTGTTTAAAAGCGCGAAATTTCCCCAGAATTTACTATGCAATGCACATCTCTTTCTAAAATCTACCCCTCGATCGTCTCTAAACCTGGGACATTACAGTTGCTCTCACGGAAGGAGAAGAGGATCCTCTCCGAGGTGGGAGGCTCGATCTTGCCCCTCAAGTCGGCGGTGATGGTCCACTGCAACTCTCCTCCAGGAGTGTCGTCCACCTGAATTCCATGGAACTCAGGGTGCGGGCGCTCGAGGAAGTCCGAAAGAGCGTTGAGGTCGTGCTCGAAGATCAGACTCCCCCCATTCCCAAGTTGGTAAAACTTGGTGTTGATGGGTTCATTCGGCTCCATCTGAAAGCGAAAAGGATGAGTAAGTGAGAGAGTGAACAAGTGTGGCAAAATTTTAGGTAGATTCAAATAAGATAGAACATGATTCATCAAATTTTTGGAAAAGTCTCAAAGACAAGAGTGTAAGTAAAATTTTCACAAATATTGTCTTCATTTCATTTCAAAGTTTAAGTTTTTCAGAACGTCCATTCTAACTAGGGTCTTCTAAGGTCAAACAATTGCTCTGATACCAACTTGTCAACACCCGGATTTTTAAGTCCGAATGCCTATTATGTCATACATCGCAATCCCGGGAATATTGTTGTTGCGAGGCATAATAGTTAAGTATCACAGTCATCATTCATTACAAACCATATTGTCTTACAATTGGAATCACATCATCCATATTACACGAATAGTTGATCTATTGATCAACGAACAAACACAAGTTCATAGCGGAAGCGTAAGATACAAGGACTCTCTAGTCCACGGGCCAACGCTTGACGTCGGAAGACTCCTAGTTGTCGTAGGCGTCTCGCTGGTCATCTCCTTGTTCATCTTCATACTCTGGCCATTTGAATAGCCAGGGACAAAGCCGTGAGTACTTCAAGTACTCGCAAACTAATACTAGGGTAAGTGCTAGACATTTCTAGTAAGGTTTGCTAAGCTCTAGTTTATTTGCATAAAGCCAATTTTAGTTCACAAGTATTTGAGAAAAGCTTATTCATGTGCTAACTAACTCAATTGGGAACATTAGTGTCATTCCCACCATTCAAGTGGTGATTTCAATTCAATTCACCACTTCACAATTCATTTCACCATCATTTTCAAGAGTTTGACATCAGAAACTGTATGGCCTTTCCAACCGTCCGTAACCGTGGACGCGGCTATTCGAATAGATTGACACTCTTCAGAGGTTGCACACTTGTGCCACAACATTTGATTTCATCCGTCGGGATTACCCCGAATCATCGTAACACAGTACGCGGATCATCAACCATAACCTTTCACTTACAAATCCTAGTATGAGCACCTCTCCCCATGAGCTTGCCCTCCCAGTGAAGACCAAGCTGTCAACTTCGGGAACCGCACGAGGCTTGGCCGTACAATTCACCTCAATTCACATCATTTCTCAACAACGGAGGCAGCCTCAAGCATAACCCCTATGATGTGTGTTCAGAGGGAACCCATACTAAGATGCATAAACTTCCAGTTAAGCCCTACCCATAATCAGGTATTGTGGGGGTACTCAATATTGGAAAGGTATCGCATTCAAACCAATATCATTTTATCAAAAATCACCATCTTCTCTTGGTCATATTCACCTTCAAATTCATTTAATGGAATGCTTCATCATTCCTAGGTTTCAAAATTCAGTTCAAATCACATTGTTCCCATCTAGAGTATTCAAGTTTTAAATAATTAGCACTAGCTCTAATCATGAGGGGTGCTATCTTGCTTTGCTAGTTTGAAACTAACTTTGCTACTCTAGTAACCATTTTTAACTTAGACCAAAGTTAACTATAAAAGTAACTCTTTGAATAAACAAGTAAAAACTTGTAAGGTAGAAACTTGGGATAGGCTTATGGTAAGAAAGGTAAGACTATGGTGCCTTTCCCCAAAGGGCTTTGCAATTTGCAAGAATATTAGCTTGCCTTGGTAGTTCTCAAAGTTCTCCTCCTCCTCTTCTTGGTAGCAACCTTCTTCTTCCGGGTATTCTCCGGTGCTAGCGTCTAAATTTAAATACGAGTATAATCACTCACTAATTCAATGGCTATTCCATACATCACATATATTCACACAAACTATTCTAAGCACACAATTAATCTAATTAGGGTGCATTGGTGGTGTTGCTTGAGGAGAAATAATTTCCTCTCATTTAATATGTAAATGATAGTTTCCATAGGGTTCTTGAGAAATAATTTCCTCTCATTGAAATCTTCTTAATATTTAGTTTCTCAAACAATCATGCATGAATTTATATTGACCTAAGTCAACCATTCATTATCATCATTTGAGAAAATGAATTAAATGAGGTAGACCACCTCATACTATTTAATAACTCTACAAATGATTTAAATCTCCAAGTATTTCATATAAGAGTGTTTGACCAGGGGTTCAAACATCACATGAATTCATTTGGGACAAGATTTAAATGAAGTAGAATACTTCATATGGTTTGCATAATAGTTTTGGATAATATCACTTAAATAAACTAGCCATATTGTCCATTAATTAGACTAGGGCATGATCATGCAAAGTGACCACACCATTTTCTTGCAGAAACAATTAGTGTAAGTCAAATGTGAGCTATTGGAGTTGGAATTAACATAATGTCTATTTTGGTTGATTTTTAATAATTATTTGAATATGGAAAAGTCCCTGCCTTTATCTTTTTATCAGATTAATTCTACAACAGATCTTGAGATGGGACCAGTGGCATGTTGTAGAACTTTTTCATAGCTTTCCAACAATATCAAATTTGTTAAATTTGGCCAAGACAAACAGATTCTATGCATTTTCAAAGTGGGGTTCAGTATTGAATTTGAATTCAATTAATTAAACTGGATTTGAATTATTGGGCTGGCGGGAAACAGAGTGGGCCGAAACTATTTGAGACGCAGCAAATCGGCCCAGTAACGCGTCCAGCGCACGTGGGCTTTCTGACAAGGTGGGGGCCACCCGTCAGCGAGTTATAAAACCAGAAACGGTACGTTTGATGTGGGGCGTTGGATTAGATCCAAATCGGACGGGCGAGGTTCATCGTCTTCTCCGACGAGAACCCGCATGTCTGGCGGCGAGCCTAGGTGGTCGGAGAGCTAACCAGTGGTCCAGCGAGCGGCGGCGAGGTTCAGGGCGAGGTTGTCGTCGACGGTGAAGCAGCCTGTAGCAGTGGCGTCGCTCTGGGCGGCTCCAATCGACGGCGATTCCTCCAGGGCTTCCGCGGCTCCGAGCTTGCGATTGCGGCGTCTCCGGAGATGATCGAGGTAGCTAATGGGTTGAGGTGAGGCAGTGGAGAATGGGGAGCGAGGTGGTGTGCTCAATGGCGTCCAGGGAACGCTCTATTTATAGATGGGCGAGGGTGCTGCGGGGCAGGGTTGAGGTCGACATGGGCGCGGCGATTCTGGCGAGCGGTTGGGCTAGAAGAGGGTGCAGCGATGTTCTCCTCGTCCAGGCGAAGCTATAAGTAGCGACAGCACGGTCGGGCGGCGTCTGTGGCGCTCGCATTGCTTCCATGTCTAGCGGCGGCGTTCACGGGATCGTGTCGTCATCTCCAGCGGCGGCGATCCAGGGTCTTGGTTCCGAGCGTGTCTGGCGGGGTTGGGGTGGCGTTGTGATGCTCAAGGAGTTGAGAGAGGGGCCAGGGCTTGCTCGTGCTGGTGGAACGGCGCGTGGCCAGTGACGTCCACGGTGTGCTCACGCGCGACGCGAGCGGCATGCTGGCCGATCCTGGGCGCACAATCTCCGGCGAGTTGTTGCTGCTCTCTCGACAATGGCTGGTGTAGGCGTTGCTAGGGAGTGAGGTGGCGTCGTTTGGGCACGGTGGCCAGGGCAGGAGAGGAAGGAAGAGAGGGGAGGCTCGGCATGGTGGCGACATGGCCGGCATGGCCATGCACATGCTGGCTAGCCTCTCCCCTTAGGGTTTCGATGCAGCATTGAGTGAGAGAGGGGACAAGGGGACCAAGTAGAGTAGTTTGGGGCAGATTAGGGTGGTGTAGATCACTATTTGAAACAATGTGTAATAGTTCCATATTTGCAATTTGTAATTTTTGTCCAAATTTGAATGTGTTCAAATGGTGGCAAGAACTGAATTGTGTGTGTTTGGTTAAGTAATAAATGACCAGAGAAGATGAGAGGTGGTGGTGGAATTGTCCAATTCAAAGATTTGCAAAAATTGCTATGTGTGAGAATGTTCCACTTAATAAAAAGTTCCAACTTTGGATGAGCATATTATTTGATCTAAAAAGAATTTGGCATGGTGGTATTTACAAAAAGTGTTCACCTTGATGTGCTCTTGGATGAGGTGCAAAGATTTGACAAAGTTTAGTTTGGAAAATTTGAATTGCAAGGGCTCAAAGTAGTGATCAGACTAAAAATGGCAGATTTGACCATTATCATATGTGATCCAAATTTGTGTTTGAAATTCATTTGATTTGTGTTTCTTTGATTCCAAAAGTTGTAGTAAGTGTTTAGTAACATTGTTGAACTAATGGTGAAGACCAAAATGGTCTAGGGTCAAAATTTATAAAAATGGCATAAGCCATATGTGAGGGTTTTAGGGTTTTTCTTTTATTTGATTTCTTTCTCTTTTTGATTTATTTGGTTTGTGATCTTCACATGATCACATTGGGGTTTTAGGGTTTAGCACATACACATAATAACAATCATCATGGCATATCACTCAAATGCACAAGTCCTATGCATGGCACTATATGCAATTTAAAAGTTTTTGTTGGTTTGAAATTTTGCTCTCTGGAATTCTTCTAACTTTCTTTTTATTGAAATTTGGGATGCTACAGTGAGGACTGAGGCGACGAGGCGAATCGACGCTCTCACGTGTCTAGGGACGTGACCATGCACGCTCTCGCGTGCCTGGGCGTCGTGGGCACGTCGTGTTCCAGGCGCTGCAGTGATCCTCTTGGGCAATGGCGAGTACAGGCAGTTTTTGGGAGTGAGGCACGTCTCCTAGACATGGTTGGTGAGGCTAGAGAGGAGTGGAGACAGGGTTTGCATGGTGGTTGACATGGTGATTGGCATGGGCATTTCTTAGTCATGATCATCAAGGTACAATGGTTGCCAAGGCTTGGCATTGTCCAGGAGGTCAAGGAGGGAGTGAGTGGTGACCTAAGCACATATGGGTTAGTCAAAAATCCATTGGATAAAAGGATGTATGCACAAAGTCAAATGGTGCACACCATGTGTTTGTGAAAATGGCCGAAAGAGATTCAAATTTGAATTTTGGCAAAATATTTTATGTGTGTTTCTCTAATAATGTTTGGCACACCTTGATGGCCCTGGTTTGAAATTTGGAGTTGGTTTGAAGAAATTCAAAATGGGGTGGATCTTAAATCTGATTCAAAGTTGCAACTTTGCATGCTATTTATAAAAATTTGAAAATACTTCTGCATGGTTGGAAAGCTCCAAAGTGATCACCTTGATGTGCTCTTGGATGAGGAGCAAAGAGTTGAGATAGTTTGTTTTAGAAATAAATAACCACAGGGGTCCAAAGTGGGTAACATGTTAAAAATGGCACAAGTGACCATTATCACATGTGCTAGGGTTTTTCATTTTCTTTTGTTTTGTTTTGATTTTATTTGACCAAAATGCATTGTTTTGGGTTCATTTAGGGTTAGGTTGAGTTTGGTCATGGTTTCAACCATTTTAGCTAAAGTAAAAATGGCATAGGCCAAGATTTGCAAATATGGCTATATGCTGCATCTCTTTTTATTTTTCTTTTTCTTTGTTTCTCCTTGATTTTGAAATGGGGTAGGGTTTTGGTTTTTGAAACATTGCCAAATACTTCAAACAAACATCATGGGAAAAATCACCACATACATGTATGAACTATGCACATAAAGTAACGTAATTCAAAAAAATTGTTGGCTCCAAATTTTGGAAAAGAGAAATTTGAATTTTCCTTGTTTTGAAATTTTGGGGTGTTACACTTACTATACGTTCTCTATTATTAATGCAAACATCTCCATCCAGTCGATACCTTTAATCCTTTGTGTTCAGCAAAACCAGTGAGATTGACAACCTCACTGTAAGTTGGGGAAAAGTATTTTGGTTGTGTGGTATGCAGGTTCCACGTTGTTGCTGACGCTGGTGTGCGCCCTGCCACTAGTCAGCCTTACTATCAAAGACTTTACTTGGCACAACAATGCAATAAAGTAAAGATAAGAAGAGGTTGCTATAGTAGTAACAACTTCCAAGACACAAATATAAAACAAAAATTGCAGAAATAAAATAATGGGTTGTCTCCCATAAGCGCTTTTCTTTAACGCCTTTCAGCTAGGCGCAGAAAGTGTGAATCAAGTATTATCAAGAGATGAAGCATCAACATCATAATTTGTTCCAATAATAGAATCAAACGGTAATTTCATTCTCTTTCTAGGGAAGTGTTCCATACCTTTCTTAAGAGGAAATTGATACTTAATATTCCCTTCCTTCATATCAATAAGAGCACCAACAGTTCGAAGAAAAGGTCTTCCCAAAATAATGGGACAAGATGCATTGCATTCAATATCCAAGACAACAAAATCAACGGGGACAAGGTTATTGTTAACCGTAATGCGAACATTATCAATCCTCCCCAAAGGTTTCTTTATCGAATTATCAGCAAGATTAACATCCAAATAACAATATTTCGATGGTGGCAAGTCAGGCATATCATAGAGTTTCTTAGGCATGACAGAAATACTTGCACCAAGATCACATAAAGCATTACAATAAAAATCATTGACCTTCATTTTAATGATGGGCTCCCAACCGTCTTCCAACTTCCTAGGAATGGAAGTTTCAAGTTTTAATTTCTCTTCTCTAGCTTTAATGAGAGCATTTGTAATATGTTTTGTAAAGCCAAATTTATAGCACTAGCATTAGGACTTCTAGAAAGTTTTTGCAAGAACTTAATAATTTCAGAGATATGACAATTATCAAAATCTAAACCATTATGATCTAAAGCAATGGGATCATTGTCCCCAATATTCTGAAAAATTTCAGCACTTTTATCACAAACAGTTTCAGCAGTTTCAGGAAATTTTGCACGCTTTGTATTAGGAGTAGAAACATTGCCAACACCAATTATTTTACCATTGATAGTAGGAGGTTTAGCAGCATGTGAAGCATCAACATTACTAGTGGTGGTAATTGTCCAAACTTTAACTATATTATTTTCTTTAGCAAGTTTTTCTTCTCTTTCCCACCTAGCATGCAATTCAGCCATCATTCTAATATTGTCATTAATTCGAACTTGGATAGCGTTTGCTTTAGCAAATGACTTAATATCTTTAGTTTCATTAGGCATAACTTCCAGTTTTAAAAGATCAACATCAGCAGCAAGACTATCAACCTTAGAAGCAAGAACATCAATTTTACCAATCTTTTCCTCAACAGATTTGTTAAAAGAAGTTTGTGTACTAATAAATTCTTTAAGCATGACTTCAAGACCAGATGGTACACTCCTACTATTGTTGTACGAATTACCATAAGAATTACCATAACCACTACCATTATTAGAAGGATATGGCCTATAGTTGTTACCAAAATTATTCCTATAAGCATTGTTGTTGAAATTATTATTTTTAATGAAGTTCACATCAACATGCTTTTCTTGAGCAACCAATGAAGCTAAAGGAACATTATTAGGATCAACATTAGATCTACAATTAACAAGCATAGACATAATAACATCAATCTTATCACTCAAGGAGGAGGTTTCTTCAACAGAATTTACCTTCTTACCTTGAGGAGTCCTTTTAGTGTGCCATTCAGAGTAGTTGATCATCATATCATCAAGAAGCTTTGTTGCAGCACCCAAAGTGATGGACATAAAAGTACCTCCAGCAGCTGAATCCAATAAGTTCCTCGAAGAAAAATTTAATCCTGCATAAAAGATTAGGATGATCATCCAAGTAGTTAGTCCATGGGTAGGGCAATTCTTTACCAAAGATTTCATTCTTTCCCATGATTGGGCAACATGTTCATTATCCAATTGCTTAAAATTCATAATGCTACTTCTCAAAGATATAATTTTAGCAGGAGGATAATATCTTCCAATGAAAGCATCTTTACATTTAGTCCATGAATCAATACTATTCTTAGGCAAAGATAGCAACCAATCTTTAGCTCTTCCTCTTAAGGAGAAAGGAAACAATTTCAGTTTTATAATGTCCCCATCTACATCCTTATACTTTTTCATTTCACAAAGTTCAACAAAATTATTAAGATGGGCAGCACCATATGAAATCATTATTCTTGGTGCTAGTGAAGTCACACAACTTAGTGTTCTCAGGAGTATTCATTTTAACAATAATAAAAATAAGTAAAGCAAACCGAATTAAAATAAAGTAAAACAAGTAACTAATTTTTTTGTGTTCCTGATATAAAGAAAGCAAACAAGACAGAAAATAAAATAAAGCAAGACAATAAATAAAGTAAAGATATTGGATGTGAGAGACTCCCCTTGCAGCGTGTCTTGATCTCCCCGGCAACGGCGCCTGAAAAAAGGTCTTGATGGCGCGTGATGCACACGTCCGTTGGGAACCCCAAGAGGAAGGTGTGATGCGCACAGCAGCAAGTTTTTCCCTTAGTAAGAAACCAAGGTTATCGAACCAGTAGGAGATGAAGGCCACGTGAAGGTTGTTGGTGAAGGAGTGTAGTGCGGCGCAACACCAGGGATTCCGTCGCCAACGTGGAACCTGCACAACACAATCAAAATACTTTGCCCCAACTTAACAGTGAGGTTGTCAATCTCACCGGCTTGCTGTAAACAAAGGATTAAACGTATGGTGTGGAGAATAATGTTTGTTTGCAAAGAACAACAGAGAACAATGATTGCAGTAGGTTGTATTTCAGCTGTAAAAGAATGGACCGGGGTCCACAGTTCACTAGTCGTGTCTCTCCAATAAGATAGATAGCATGTTGGGTGAACAAATTACAGTTGGGCAACTGACAAATAGAGAGGGCATAACAATGCACATACATATCATGATGACTACTATGAGTTTTACTTAGGGCATTACGACAAAGAACATAGACCGCTATCCAGCATGCATCTATGCCTAAAAAGTCCACCTTCGGGTCAGCATCCGCACCCCTTCCAGGTATTAAGTTGCAAACAACGGACAATTGCATTAAGTATTGTGCGTAATGTAAACAATATAAATATCCTTAGACAAAGCATTGATGTTTTATCCCTAGTGGCAACAGCACATCCACAACCTTAGAACTTTACGTCACTCGTCCCGCATTCAATGGAGGCATGAACCCACTATCGAGCTTAAATACTCCCTCTTGGAGTTACAAGTATCAACTTGGCCGAGCCTCTACTAGCAACGGAGAGCATGCAAGATCATAAACAACACATATATGATAGATCAATAATCAACTTGACATAGTATTCCATATTCATCGGATCCCAACAAACACAACATGTAGCATTACAAATAGATGATCTTGATCATGATAGACAGCTCACAAGATCTAAACATGATAGCACAAGAGGAGAAGACAACCATCTAGCTACTGCTATGGACCCATAGTCCAAGGATGAATTACTCACGCATCAGTCCGGAGGCGGGCATGGTGATGTAGAGCCATCCGGTGATGATTCCCCTCTCCGGCAGGGTGCCGGAGGCGATCCTCAGAACCCCCGAGATGGGATTGACGACGGCGGCGTCTGAGTAACTTATCTCGTATCGTGGCTCTCGGTACTAGGGTTTTCGCGACGGAAGGATTATATAGGCGAAAGGGCAGAGTCGGGGGACGCTCGAGGGGCCCACCCCATAAGGAGGCGCGGCCAGGGGTGGGGCCGCGCCCCCCTATGGTGTGGCCGACTCGCATCCCCTCTTCGTCTCCTCCCCGGTGTTCTGGAAGGCTCCGTGGAAAATAAGACCGTGGGCTTTTGTTTCGTCCAATTCCGAGAATATTTCCTGTCTAGGATTTATGAAACCAAAAACAGCAGAAAATAGGAACTGGCGCTTCGGCATCTTGTTAATAGGTTAGTGCCAGAAAATGCATCAAAATGATATAAAGTGTATATAAAACATGTGAGTATTGTCATAAAACTAGGATGTAACATAAGAAATTATAGATACGTTTGAGACGTATCAGTGCTCAAGCACCAACTCCTCATAATCTCTCAACACTTCATCCACCATCACAACAGTAAAGTCGTCTTGGACCGGACCGCAATGGTAAGTCCTTGTAGGTAAGAGGATGCCGACCGCCGCCTTGAAGGATAGGTTGAAAAGTTTAACATGCAGCTCACAAGGACAGCTCTCAGTGAGATCATCCACAGGGGGGGATAGCGACGAGGCTCGACCACCTGGTCATCATCATCATCATTATCCACCTGCTGAGTGGAAGCCACGCTGCTTTTCCGGTGTTGAGATTGCAGCGGGACGATAGCATTGAGCAATGCAGGATCTACAGCCTGCCCCTGAGCCATCTGGGATGTAAGTACTTGGGTTACTATGGTTAATTGGGCATTCATGGTGCTCATAGAATCCTATAAGGACGCTATGCGGTCTCTTTCCCTTGCCTTTCTCCTCTCATGGCTTTTATCAGGAAATCTCTTCCTTTCCGCAGGAAAGCCATACTTCCACGGAACGGAGCCTTCTGTGCCCCGTGTTCGTCCGTCGTGTTCTTTGTTACCAAGGGCGTGTGTCAGCTCATCGTTCTCTCTTTCAGGCTGCAACGTCCCCTCCTCCACGTCCTTATGTGCTTGTTCCAGGGCTTCAATGGGATGCTTCAGATGAGCTTTCTTATAGATGCACTTCCCTGTTTCTGGATCCAACTTTCCCCCAATCCCGTAGAACCACTCCTTCGACCATTCGGTCCAACCGTGTGTCCCTAATCTGATCCCTTTCCTAGTCAGTTTCGCCTCAACTGCCTGCCACTTAGGACGGTTAGCCCTATATCCACCTGGACCCATAACTTGGTGATATTTCTTCAACACAGCATTTGCCTTATTTGTTTCCGACCTTTTCTTAAATTCTTCTCACTCCGTGCTGTACTTCACGAATTCGTCCTAGTGATTTTTTACCTTCTCACTGTCCGGAGTCTTGTCTTTCTTGATAAGGCCGCGCAATCTTTTCTTGTGGTTCTTGAATAGTTCGGCCATGTTCTTCTTGGCAAAGTCGCGGACTGCCATCTCCATGTTTGCCTTTTCGTCGGCATCCCCCTCTGGAGGTACTATGTTGAAATGTGCCATGAGCTTGTTAAGAATGCTGTCTTTGGCTAGATCATCGATATAAAGACCTTGAGCTTCTTCCACTGCAGACATCACTAGTCCCTTCGGCTTGTTCCACTCTCGAACGGTGATCGGGACGTGGTCCCTAACAAGCACTCCGCATTGAGCTATAAATGACTTTGCATGGTTCTCGGGAGCAATCGGTTTACCATCCTTAGCGATATGGGTGATGTCGTGCCTAACACCGTCGTCCAACTTTTTAGCCGGGCCTCGCTTCTTCGACTTTACAGAAGAAGTGCTCGATCCGGAGGGCTAAAAAAGAAATAATTAGTTAATGCATCTAGTCGATCAACAGCGGCTTAATTTATATAGCTAGGTGATAACTACGGTTCTGGAGCCATTATGATGATCTTCTTCCTCACCAGAGCCATTAGGATCTTCTTCCTCATCGTAGCCATCTTCTCTTCGCTCAATATTCTCCGCTCCCTCACCGGAGTCATTCAAAAAAGTTGCGGTGACATCGTCACCGCCATCATCTGGAATAACGTCGTCGTCGCGATCATCCAGAGTACCGTTGGCTATGAGGTCAGCCATGAATTTTTCTGTGGCTTCGTCTCGAGCTCTGTATCCGTCCATGCTTTCTACAACGTCTTGCAAGTTATATATATGTCAACACCCGGATTTTTAAGTCCAGATGCCTATTATGCCATTCATCGCAATCCCAGGAATATTGTTTTTGCGAGACATAATAGATTAATATCACAACACATCATTCATTACAACGCATAATTGTCTTACAACCAGGGATCACATGATCCAGTCTTATTACAATACTAGTTGATCTATTGATCAATTACAAAACACATAGCGGAAGCGAAGTAGCGTAGTAGTAGCGGTCATGGTCCATCTGTTCCACAGGCAACTGTTGACGTCAGGAGTGATCCTAGTTGTCGTAGACGTCCTGCTGTCCTTCTTCCGGGTTCCGGTACTCCTCTTCATAGTCTGGCCATTTGAATAGCCAGGGACAAAGCCATGAGTACTTTAAAGTACTCGCAAACTAATACTAATGTAAACACTATCAACTATAGTAAGGGGGTTCTAAGCTCTAGTTTCATTTGCATAAAGCTAGTTTTGTTTCATAAACACTTTAAGAACCAAAGCCTCTTCATTTGTTTAACTAACTCAAGTGGGAACATTAGTGTCATTCCCACAACTCAGTTGTGATTCAAAGTCAAAGTCACCTTTCAATTCAAATCACAAGTCACCATTCATATTTTTCAGAAAGGTTCTGATGACGGAACAGTATGGCCTTTCCAACCGTCCATAACCGTGGACGCGGCTATTCGAATAGATCTACACTCTGCAGAGGTCGTACACTTGTGCCACAACATTTGCAATAATCCGTCAGGGTTAATCGGCCCTGATTTACCACACTCCGTGTGCGGACTACCAACCATAACCTTTCACTTACATACCCTAGTATAGGCACCTCTCCCCATGAGCTTGGCCTCCCAGTGAAGACAAACTGTCAGCCTGGGAACTGCACAGGGCTTGGGCCGGACATTCACCTCATTTCACGTCATTCCATATCACTTCACTTTTGTAGAGGCAGCCTCCAGCATAACCCCGATGACGCTTGTTTAGAGGGAACCCATACTAAGATACATAAACTTCTAGTTAAGCCCTACCCATATCAGGTATTGTGGGGGTACTTGTAAAATTGGAATGGTATCGCATCCGAACCCAACCATCAGTGTTTTTGGTAAAATTCACCAAGTCCTTCACCAGTCATATTCACCTTCAAAATCTTTCAATAGAATGACTCATCATTCCAAGGTTTTCAAAGTCATTTCATTTCACAAGTTCCCATCTAGAGTAGTCAATTTTATTTGTTAGCACTAGCACTAGTCATGAGGGGTGCTATCTAGCTTCCATTGCTCTAGGCTAAATTTGATACTCTTGTAGTATTCTATCTCTAGACCAAAGTTAACTATAAAAGCAAGTTATAAAGAATCAAAAACAAAAGCTTGTAGGAATAAAAAAACTGGGAAATAGGATCATTAAGCATAAAGTAAAAGGTGGTGGTGCCTTGCTCTTGTAGAGCTTTGCACTTTGCAAGGGTATTATTTTGCAAGAAGAGTAGCTTGCAATGGTGTTAGCTTGCAATAATATAGCTTGCAAGAATACTAGCTTGCAAAGGTGTTAGCTTGCAATAATATAGCTTGCAAGAATACTAGCTTGCCTTGGTTGGCGAAATGATCAAAGTGACCTTCTTCTTCTTCTTGGTAGAAAACCTCCTCTTCTTGATAGTCCCCGGTACTAGCGTCTATAAACGAATACGAGGATACAATCACCAAACAATTCATTGGCTATTCCAACCATCATATATATTCACACAAACTATTCTATTTACACAATTAATACAATTTGGTGCATTGGTGGTTTTGCTTTGAGGAAAATTAATTTCCTCTCATTTTATATGTTAATGATATTTTCCATATAGTTCTTGAGGAATAATTTCCTCTCATTGAATCTTCTTAAGATTTAATTTCTCAAACCATCACACATGAATTTATGTTGACCTAGGTCAACCATTCATCATCATCACTTGAGAAAATGATTTAAATGAGGTAGGGATACCTCATACCATTTAATAGTGTCTATTATGATTTAAATCTCCAGGTATTTCATGTGAGAGTACTTGACCAGGGGTTCAAACTTCATATGAAAGTACTTGGGACAAGATTTAAATGAAGTAAAACACTTCATATAATTTACACAAGTGAACTAGCATCACTCATTACTATTAAGTGGGTAAATGTGTTGTTTTCTTATTTAGGAAAAATAATTTCCTCTCATACTAAATAAGGGGTTACTTTTAATTACTTAGAGAAATAATTTCCTCTCATTATCTTATTAAGATTTAATTTCTCTTGTGAATAATATATGACCTAGGTTGACCAAAGTCAACCTCTTCACACTTATCATTTAAGAAAATGATTTAAATGAGGGGAACACCTCATACCTTTTTATTTTAACAAGGTAAAGATTTAATATCATCAACAATTCATGTGAGACCTAATGACCAGAGTCTCTACCTCATTTTGAATTGTTCATGACCGGATTTAAATGAGAGAAACACTCCCATAAGAATTAATAATTTTGTTGGAACAATTTAAATGCTACTATGGCAAACATTTAATATTATTAATTGAGCAAATATGAGACCAAGCAACCAGGGTCATCACACTACTTCATACAACTTGAGAGGATGTTTTAATTGAGGTGCTACACCTCATAGATTTAAAAATCTTAAATTTGGAAATAATTTAAATGGGCAAGTAATGGCTACATAGCCATTATTTGATTCTAACCCATGATCATATACAGTACCCATATCACATTTTTACATAATCAATTAGAGTATTTGAAATGTGAGTTTTGAGAGGTGGAATCACTTCAAAATTCAAAAGGGTTGATTTTTAATAATTATTCTAAAGCAGAAAAGTCCTTGTCTTGTTTATTTTCTCACTGTGATTCTACAACATATTTTGATTTGAATCCAGTGTGGTTGGATGGGGCCTTTCATGAGCTTTCTAAATATATAAAATTTGTTGAATTTGGCTCAGTAGATTTGGATCTATTAAATTTTGAAGCTAGCATCAGATTGCAAATTAAATGAAAAAGAAATAAACCATTTTGAATTCAAACGGGGGCGGGAAACGATATTGGGCCAGGGAGAGGTTAAATGGGCCGGCCCAGCTGAGCTGCCACGCGGGCGAGAGAGGCCTGACGGCGGGGTCCACTGTCAGCCAGTGTTTCCCCAGCCCGAAGCGGTACGCGATGAGGGCCGTCGGATTAGAGGGGTGATCGGCGGCTGAGGGTCGTCCTCATCCTCGACGAGGCTCACCGGAGACCAAACCCTACCGGCGGCCAGACTAGGGGGTCGGGGAGCTACCTGGAGGCGGCCGAGCGTCGGCGAGGTGGGCGGAGGTCGTGGAAGACGGTGGTGAAGCTCCTGGCACCAACAGCGGCTCCAATGGGGGCTCCAGTCGCCGGCGAGGTAGCAGGGGTGTTGGCGGAGCTCCGGCAAGCGATTCGAGGGCTACGGCCTAAATTGGTGGGCGGCGTTGCTCGAGGGGAGGTAGTGAGATGAGGGAGGAAGGTTGGCGTTCTCAATTTGATCGGAGGGCGCCTCTATTTATAGGGCGAGGGGGTGCTGCGGGGTGCCGTGAAGGGTTGATGACGAGCTCGTCATTCCAGGGCGACGAAGGGGTAAGCGAGGTGCAGGGTGTTGGCGACGTCAAGGCGATGCTGACGCGCTTCATGGCGAGGCCAGAGGTGGTGTAGTCGCATCGTCATCGTCCTCGCGTTCCTGTGCCCGTGGCGGAAGACGTCGACCGTGTCGTCGTGCACAGGGCTCGGGCGAGCCAATGGAGGTGTCTGGGCGGCTGCTGGTACCGTGGCGAAGCGACTTGTGCCTGGGGAGAGCGAGGGGAGGCGTGAGGCGATGGGGCATGGTGATGCTCTGGCGCGCTCTGGCGTGGCGACCCTGCACGGCATGGCGTCGCTGGGGCGTTTTGGGCGCGTCTGTGCTGGCGAGTGCAGGCGTTGCCTTGGTCAAAGGAGGGCACGGGCTGGTCCAGTAGAGGTGGAGGGACGTCCAGGACATGGAGGTGCAGAGCTGAAGTGAGAGGGGAGAGAGATGGCATGGTGTGGCCATGCCATGCCACGGCATGGTCATGCCCTTGTCATTGTGAGCAAGTGGAGGTGCTGTCAAGGCTGGGCACTGGTGCTGAGAGGTGAGGTGAGGTTCCAGGACAGCAGAGATGGTCAGCTTTGCACTTGGTCCAAGGTGAAAATTCAGTATGGGCTTCAAGTTAGATGCTGCCCACAAGGTGTTTGTAAAAATGGCCGAAAGAGAAAAGTTTTCAAAATTTTGAAATTCCTTTGGTGGGTCTCAATCATATATTCATAGAGATGGAATGGTGGTGGTGGTGTTCATTTTGGAAAAGAATTGCAAAATGGCAAAAGTGAGATGATCTTCTCTTTAATTCAAGGTCTCCTCTTGTCTCCTTTATTCTGGTCAACCTAGGCAGAGTCAACCCTAATGGTCAACATGGAAGTTGTTGACCTTGACATGGTCTTGGATGACATGGTCATAGTTGACCAAGTTTGGTTGAAGAAAAGTCAAAACCAGGGGTGCAAAGTGGTGAAGAAAATATAAAAGTGACATATGACCATTATCATATGTGAATTGAATTTGAGATTTCCTTTTATTGGATTCTTGTTTCTTTGATGCAATTGTGTTTGTTTATCATATATAAGAGTTTTACAAACAATAGATCAAGCCATGGTGGCCTTGCTTGAAGATTTGCAAAAATGGCTAAATGTGTATGTGAGTAAAAATGGGATTTTCTCCCTATTTGATTTCTCTCCATTTGTTTTGACTTTTGTTGACTCTAATGTGATTCTTATTAGTTGAGAAACATTTTCAAACCATTGAATCCATTCCAAAAGGTCTTGATCAAAGATTTCCAAAATTGGCCATAACACATAGGAGGTGAGGTTCAAATTTTATTATTTTTGTAAATTGTTCCACTTGCTTCACTTGGACATGGGTTAGGGTCAATTTAGGGTTATATTAGGTTGAGAGATGGTTTCCCATCATTTGGTCAAGGTTTAATGTCATAGGGCAAAAATTGGTGAAATGGCTATGTGTCTCATATGCCTCTATGCATATGTTGCATTTGATTTTTGATTTGAGTGTTCTTGGCCCATTTGATGTTGTTGAGTATTGAAAGGGTATATGGAAGTGATCCAACCATGCACATCAAGTCCTAGGGTCAAGATTCTCAAATTTACAAATTTGCATTTTACTCTCATATGCCTCTATGGCATTTTTAGTTTCTTTTTATTTTCTTTGGTTTCAACTTGGAAATGGTTTGATAGGTACTAGGTAAGGTGTATGAAGGTTTTCCAAACCTCTAAGCAAAGTAGAAAGGCTTAGGGTAAAGTTTTATAAATATAGCCATAGGCACATATGCTTCTTTCTTATTTAATTTCTTTTTATTTCATTATAACTAATATGGTGAAAAGAGGGGTGAGGTTTAGGGTTTAGTGGGGTTCACAATGGTTCACCACCATTTAGCATAAAAAAAAGTAGGGTTCAAGATTTACCTATTGGGGCTATATGTTCCCATATGTCTTTTATTTTATTTTGGGTTTCTCAAAATAGATCCAATTGATTTAAGGAGAAGATTAGGGTTGAAGGTTTTTCTTATTTGATTTCTTTCTCTTTTATTTTATTTGGTTGGTGACCTTCACTTGATCACTTTAGGGTTTTAGGGTTTAGCACAAAAGCATAATCACACTCATCATGGCAAAACACAAGATTTCAACAAGATCTATATGTATCAATCTTATTTTAACAAAAGTTTTTGTTGGTTCCAAAATTTGGAACTAGGGAAATTCATTTTGTTTTTTTTGAAATTTGGATCGATCAATCTGGATTGGGGGTCGGGAACGACAGCGGGAGCGATAGCGGGAACGACCATATTTTTGGGGCTCCGGCACTACCGGCACCGCCACGGACTCGGCGCTCCTCCTCTCGCCTTTCTCTCTATTTCGCGACCCTAACTCTATGTCGCGGCGGCACCGCCACGGACTCGGCGTTCCTCCTCGATGTCGCGGCGACACGGCCACAGACTCGGCACCATCACATACTACTCCGATCCGTAGTCTATCTTAATTTGGGGGCGCCGGCAGGGGCGCCGGCACTACCGGAGATGGTGGCGGTCGGCCAGTGGCGGCACTAACTAACAAAATTATTTACTAACAAATTATTTACTAATTAAATAGCCTAACTAACAAAATTAACAAACAAAAAAATGCTATGTGCATAGGTGAGACGAAGCGGCGGTGGCGGTCGCAGGCGCAGCAGCCTGGCGGCGTCTCGGGCTGTTCGTCTCCGCGGGATTGATCTCCGCGGAGACGAACGCGGAGACTAACTATATTTTCACTACACTAACTAAAATATGTCTAACTTTTTTCCTAACTAATCTAACAAAAAAAAGGTATGCCGCCGGCCTGCGGCCAGCCGGAGGAGAGGGAGAGGAGCGACGCGCTTACCGGCGTGGAGGAGGGCGGCGACAGCGTCGACGGCATGGAGGAGGGCGACGACGGCATCGACGGCGTGGAAGAGGGCGACGACGCGGGCGGTGCGGTGTGGAGGCGACGCGGCCGGTGACGGCGGCGTCGCACGGCCGAACGGATAGAGCGCGCGGCCAAACGGAGAGAGGCGGCGCGCGCGGGCGGTCGGGCGGCGGAGGCAGCGCACACGCGTGGAGGGCGGCGGCGCACAGCGGTGGCGAACGGCGGCGGCGCGGCAGCCTGGCGGCGTCGTTCGTTCGTCTCCGCGTGGAGACGAAGGAGCAGTTATATAGTGCCCCCCTTTGGTCCCGGTTTGTAATACAAACCGGGACCAAAGGCCAATTTTTTAAAAAAAATTCGTTCCCGCCTTATTTCAAATGAAAAAAGGCGACGTACTGGCCACCACCGCCGCCGTGCCACCGCTATGAACTGGCCACCGCCACCGCCGTGCCACACGTGTCCACCGCCACCGCCGCCACCGCCATGTACTGGCCACCGCCACCGCCGTGTACTGGCCACCGCCGCCACCGCCAACGCCATGTATTGGCCACTGCCGCCGCCGTGCCACACGTGTCCCTTCCCCGTGCCACATGTCGCCGCCGCTTCCACGTGCCTCGCCCCGCCGCCGCCGGCGTGCGACGTGTAGATGCCGCTTCCACGTGCCAGGCCCGCCGCCGCCGGCGTGCGACGTGTAGATGCCGCTTCCACGTGCCCGCCCCGCCGCCGCCGGCGTGCAACGTGTAGATGCCGCTTCCACGTGCCACACCCCGCCGCTTCCCCGTGCCACCTGTCGCCAAACTTGTCGCGTCGCTTCGTGTGATATAAAGCACCGCGTGCGCGCGCAACCACACGTCGCCATCGCCTGCCCTCATCCGTCGCCGGGATGCTGCCGCGCCGTCGAGGCTCGTCCGGCTTCTGTGGCATCCGAGCGCGTCCGAACGGTAGGTTCTACGCCAAGATGCACACCGGTGGCTTCCGGCTCACCCTCGGCACGTACAACACCCCAGAGCTGGCGGCGCGCGCTTACGACGCGGCCACGTGGCGATTTCGGCGGCCACGGCGCGACATGAACTTCCCAGACGTCGAATCGCTAGAAGAGGCGGAGTTCCTCGCGCCGATGCCGTGCCTCGTCGACGACAAGGACCGTCGCCGCCACCGCCAGGTGCAGCGCCGGATCGCCATCGCCGAGCACGACGAGGAATTGATGCGCGAGTGGAGGGCGCAGTTCCCCAACGACGTCGACAACACCAACGCGTTCTTCGCTGACCTCCGGGCACATCGCAGGTCCAACAGGCGCCACCGTCGGGCCGTCGCCGAGTTCGAGCTCGACAACCCGAATACAACTTGGGCCGATAACGACCCTCGGTGGGACGACATTTGGACCGAAACAACCTCCGAAGACGAGTAGATCGACTAGACTAGTTGTTTATCTATTTTAATTGTATTTTCAATAAAGTCGTTGTGGCAGACGCTGATGATGAGAAAAGTTTCCCGCCACGACGGCGCACGTGAGGAAAAGGGCGGGAAACAATGGGCGGGAATAAAAAAAATTATTACGATTGAACTGGATTAAAGAACAGAGCTCAACTGAAAATTAAGATACATGGCCAGATTCGACTGTTCGAGTCATTCAGTCATACTCGTGCCTAGCCCTATAGTAGTCACCACTGTAGTCGTCGTAGTCGCCGTCATCATCGTCGCTGGCATCGGGGTCGCGGTAGTCGAACCTCGGCGGGAGAGCACGCGTGGTTTGGGACTGAGGGTAGCGTAGATGGGGGCCACGGTAGGCCATGATGCCCTGGAGAGTCCGGCCGCGCCACCACAGCCGATGGCCGGCCTCGTTGAAGTTCGAAGGAGGCGGGCTGCCCTCCTCGTGCCTGGCAAGCGCCCTATCACGGCGATTGATGAAGAAGCTTTCCCAAGTCGGGCTGTAGTCGGGATGCCACTGGGGATTTCTCTGCTGCTCTGGCATGAGCTCGAAGTAGTAGTGGTTCGTGATGGCCATCTCGCGCGCCACACCTAGAGGGACAGGAGGGACCGATACGCCTCCGATACTCAGCAACCAGCCGGTCGGGACGCGGTAGCCCGGCGGGCAGGGGTAGTTCGAGGCGCAAAGTGCCTCCGCCTCCCGGAGGGTTAGAGATACGATGAGGTTTGCAGATATGAGTCTAGATGTGATATGTAAATGGAGGCCAAGCCTACATATATATAGTGAAAAAATGGCGGGAGGACGGAGGCGGGAAGTAGTGGAAAGCGCTAGAAGAAAAATAGGCGAGAACCCAGTGGCGCCGGAAACTTATCTGGGGGAGGCTTATCTGGTTTCTGCATTATCTGGGGAGGATTAGTCAGGCAAACATCAGTCTCTGCTGGTGGGTACAACCGGGACTAAAGATCCTTTTTTTGTCATCTAACAAAAATGTCGGTGGGATAAGGACGTGTGGGTAACCTTTAGTCCCGACTGGTGGGTACAACTAGGACTAAAGATCCTCTTTTTGTCATCTAACAAAAATGTCGGTGGGATAAAGATGTGTGGGTAACCTTTAGTCCCGGCTGGTGGGTGCAACCGGGACTAAAGATGTCTGCAGGATAAGAACGCATGGGTGGACGCACTGCTCGATGAGATAAAGCATGTAGAGCACGATGCCCTATCGAAGGAACAAGACAAAGTAGAAGCGGTGTCGTGCCTTGTCGAAGGAACAAGACAAAGTGTAGCGCACGAATGCATGGATTGCATTGAGGAATGCACATAGCTTCACAATGGGCAGTCGAACATTTTCCGGTAGAAGCCCCATCAGTGCAATCAAAAGCAACTGTGTCATTATCACGTGACAGTCATGAGACTTCAGGTTCTGGAATGTTTTCTTCTTCATATTTATTATTCCATTTATATTGGAGGAGAAGCCAGACGGGACCTTGATACTGCTCAGACATTCAAAAAATATTTCCGTCTCTGCTTTTGTAAGAGCGTAGCTGGAGTACGTCCTTTATCTCTCTCATGCAGTTTTTTGGGGTCTTTCCTACGTTGCTAGTCCTCCCGTGCTTCTGGTGTATCTTTTGTCTTCCCGTACACGCCCAAAAAGCCTAGCAGGTTCACGCAAAGATTTTTCATCACGTGCATCACATCGATTGAAGAGCGGACCTCTAAGACTTCCCAATAGGGTATATCCCAAAATATAGATTTCTTCTTCCACATGGGCGCGTGTCCGGCAGCGTCATTCGGAACAGACCATCCGCCAGGACCCTTTCCAAATATTACATCTAGATCCTTGACCATACCAAATATATCAACACCATCACGATGGGGAGGCTTTCTCCGGTGATCAGCCTCACCGTTGTAATGCTTGCCTTTCTTTCTTACGGGATGGGTATGCCTAAGAAACGACGATGCCCCAGGTACACGACCTTCTTACATTTTTCCAAATAATCACCTTCGAGCTCATCTCAATAGTGCGTGCATGCATTGTATCCTTTGTTTGATTGTCCTGAAATGTTACCAAGAGCAGGCCAGTCATTGATGGTTACGAAAAGCAGCGCTCGTAGGTCAAATTCCTCCTGCTTGTGCTCGTCCCACACAGGTACACCTGCTATGGACCACAGCTATAGAAGTTTTTCGACTAATGGCTTCAGGTACACATCAATGTCGTTCCCGGGTTGCTTCGGGCCTTGTATGAGCATTGGCATCATAATGAACTTCCGCTTCATGCACAACCAAGGAGGAAGGTTATATATACAATGAGTCACATGCCAGGTGCTATGGCTGCAGCTCTCCTCTCTAAAAGGATTCATGCCATCTGTACTTAGACCAAACCTTAAGTTCCTTGCATCCTATGCAAAGTTTGGGAACTCTCTATCGATTTTTCTCCATTGGGATCCATCAGCAGGGTGCCTCAACATGACGTCTTTCTTACGGTCTTCTTTGTGCCATCGCAACAACCTAGCGTGCTCTTTATTTCTGAACAAGCGTTTCAGCCGTGGTATTATAGGAGCATACCACATAACCTTGGCAGGAACCCTCTTCCTGGGGCGCTCGCCCTCAACATCACCAAGGTCACCTCGTATGATCTTATACCGTAATGCAGTGCACACCGGACATGCATCCAAATTATCGTACTCACCGCGGTAGAGGATGCAGTCATTAATGCATGCATGTATCTTTTGCACATCTAATCCTAGAGGGCAGACAATCTTCTTCGCTTCGTATGTACTGGCGGGCAATTCGTTACCCCTTGGAAGCTTCCTCTTAATTATTGTCAGCAACTTTCCAAATCCTGAGTCAGTGACACCATTCTCTGCTTTCCATTGCAACAATTCCAGTGTGCTTCCTAGCTTTTTATGGCCATATTCGCAAGTTGGGTATAACAATTTGTTGTGATCTTCTATCATCTTGTCGAAGGCCAACCTTTCCTTTTCAGTTTCACATTCTCTCCTTGCATCAGCAATGGCCCAACCAAGTCATCAGCAGGCTCATCTGGTGCATCTTGATCTTCTGCTTCATTGTCTTCATTGCCTTCTGCAGTGTCATCGTATTCAGGGAAATTGGGATAACCGTCATCATCCTCTTCCTCTTCTTCATTGTCTTCCATCATAACCCCTCTTTCTCCATGCTTGGTCCAACAATAGTAACTGGGCATGAAACCGTCCCGCAGAAGGTGGCCGTGAATGGTACTCGAGTGAGCGTAATTTACGGTATTGTTACAGTTAACAAATGGACAATACATGAAGCCACCGTGTTTGTTTGCATTAACCACTGTCATAAAATTACTCAGTCCCGAAGTGAACTCGTCAAAGCGTCGGTCAATGTACATCCATTGCCGATTCATCTGCATGATATAATTAAGCTTATTAATAACCATTACAGAACATCACGATGTATATATACACATGCATTTTATCAGTTAAAGATGAAAGGATAAAGTTGTTAACCTCGATGGAGAAGAAAAAAGCAAGTTAAGTGTGACTTGATTTGTGTGAACTCAAGTGGCAAAACCTCTTAAGCATTTCATCGAACACCTCTTGTGCATGTGAAGAGAGCAAAACAAATACACCCCTCTTGTGAGAAGAAAGTGAAAAAATGGCTAAGTGTTGCTCACACTTGGGCAGGGGCAAGCCTATATAGGCAGATTGGGGACTTTGTCCCGGTTTGTAATACAAACCGGGTCCAAAGGGTGGGCTTATGGTCCCGATTTGTAGTACAAACCTGGACTAAAGGTTTCCGACGCCTAACACGGCCTGTCGTGCCCTGCCGCCGACCCTTTAGTCCCGGTTTGTATTACAAACCGGGACCATAGGCCGCTAACGGACATGCGCCAGCGAGTGGGTTCGCCCAGCGCGAAACGAACCGGGACCAGTGCCCACCATTGGTCCCGGTTTGGTTCAGAACTGGGACATTTGCTCACAGGGGCTTGGGACCAAATGCCTCTTCTCCACTAGTGCGGCTAGCTAGGGGCTAGTGGCTAATTTCAAAAAAAAAAAACTAGGGGGTAGTGGCTAGCTAGCAAAAGAAAAAAACTAGTACATCTTTTTTTTCTGAACGTAAAAAAACTAGTATACTCTCGTGGAGCGCACAGCTCTCAATTTCCTGGCATGGCAATCTCCCTCCTGGATAGGTCACCTTTGGGTTCTCCACAATTGTACAGTATTGTTTTTCGAACGAGGGTTCCCAAATAATCACTAACGGTTGTTTTGGCCACTAATCAACATGTTTAATTTTTAAAATACAACTTTTACAAAGCTATGTAACGTGAAAGTTATTTTGAGATGATGTTATTTCCCACCTTTAAATTAATAAAAGTACATTGGTGCTAAAGAACAGCTTACAAAACATCGACAAAGCAAGCAAAATAATAGATACAACGCTAAGAATAACTTCAAGAGTTCAAGCCCTCATCCGCGATCAGCACCGGAGCTTGAAGAAGCCACCTGGAGAGGGAGCCAGCAAAATTAACAGTCTTGAACTGCACATGGGCACCAGAAACAGAAGCCTCATCATGTCCATCGCTGAAGGAGGCCCCTGCCTCCTCGTCATGTCTCGAATGATTTGCACTTAATTTTAGGGACACGACTAGTTCTCGGTCAACCTAGAACTAAGTTAGTTTTCGGTCAAATGATATCACCTAATTTTATGTGCATCCAAAAAAGTGAGCAATTACATGTCCATGTGCACATATCACGATGCAAATCTAACGGTCATAGAGTTAATCAAGAAATAATTTAATTCTCTATCGCCCTAGAACAAGGAAAAGTATAGAAAGTGTACGGCTACTTTTGTGATGATAATACTAGTTAGAGATCTGGAAGTTTGACTTCGCTACGCAATGTTTTAGAAATCCAGCCAGAAAACAGGCATCTGCGATCGAGTCTTCGTGCTTGGTTTAGTATAGTTGTGCTCTACTTTTTGTTTTAGCTTGATCCTTGATCAGCGCTGTAAGATGATATCCTCAACACTTTGTATCGTTTGACCCTATTGGCTTATATCTATCTATCTATCTATTATATTATTAAAATAACAACCAACAAACAGTGTAGATAAGCTAATCATAATCAGATAAAGACCAATGACCAAGATTAAGTTTCTAAACAATGATTCGCAAAAAGTTTCTAAACAATGTCACGTCTGTTTTGCAGCTACGATCCTATCGGCAGTTAAATTTGTGATGAATATAACGTGTCCTTATCGCTCACGTCCCAAAGCAAAAATAGGGAAAGAGAAAACGTATTCAATGCAAACCCTTCTTTCACGGGATTTTCTTTTTTGCATCGTTGTTGAAGACTGCACGCTCGCCAAGACGAAATTTTCACGCCGCCAGCTACTATTCCCCTGCCATATGATGCCGGTCAAGCACCTCTTCCCCTGCCGGCAAGCATCTTCATGGCCAACGGTAAATCACCACCGGCAATTTCGATCATCTGACATGCCAATCCGAGCCGATCGCTGCAAGATCGCCGCTGTTGTCCTCCCCCAGCCACAGATCCTCGAGGACTCGCCAATGGAAGGCAATTTCAATCCTCTTCCATGACAATCTGAGGCGATTGCTGCAAAGATCATATGTTGTTTCTTCCTTGGACAACATATCACGGATGACTTTTTTAAGGATACGTCATGGAAAGACGTATCGGAATCAAGAAGAAAGGCCAGAAGGCCTAAGATACAACACGTTCGGGGCACAGACGCCCGCGCAACGCAACCCCACTACCCAGAGGGTAGCACACACACGGAACCGGACTACTCGTGGCATCTCCACTTATCTACTAACGCAAGAGAGTCTCTAAAAATCCCAGCGATTCTCCACATCTCCGCCTCAATGGTGATCGCTGAAAGCACCACGGCTTTGGAAGGAGCGGCCTTTTCGAACACAATGTCGTTACGATGTCGCCAAAGACACCAGCAAACGAGGGCAACTCCTGTCCAGAAGTCGCGATCCCCTCCAGGTCCACTACGCTTCTCCTGCAGCCAAGCCACGAAGTTCGAATCCAACTGTGGCATCCAGTGCAGCTTTCCCCACCAGCGCAGGCGGGTTGCCCAGACATCCCGGGACAGCACACAGCCCATGAGCAGGTGGTCAAGAGTCTATGTACTCTGATCACAGAAGGGGCATGCAGCCGGATGTGGGAGTCCCCGCCTGCTCAATCTGTCAGCAGTCCAGCATCTATTCCTGCTAGCCAGCCAAAAAAAACTTTACAGTTAGGTGGGGCTCTTGAGCGCCAAATTTAGAGCGCCCCTGGCATATCCACCCTGGCTTCAAACAAAGCTCGGTAACCTGAGCACGTAGAGTAAGAAAAATCTTTCTCCCAGCCCCATCTGAAGCTATCATCCACGCCCTCAATTAGGGCAACATCCTCTAGCATATCAGCGACGTGGAAGAGCTCCTGGATCGCTGATGCATCAAGATCCGGCGATACATCATCCGGGATGACTCGCCAATGGAATATTCCTTCGCTGGCGCTGGCACCGGTTCTATCTATGCCAACAATGACAATGGATCTCGGGCTGCAGTGCCATGGACAATAATGTGCTAGACAGGTAGACAGACCACCGGCAGTGGACCAATCATCCAGATTTTGGGAGTGAAACTTTTTTACAGCTGAGAGAGTCGATTGTGAACTGATAAGGTGTGCTTTACGTATTGACAGATTTACAGATGTGGGACAAATTTAATCAATCGGGATAGGAGGGTGGGGAGGTAGATTAAGGATACGCGAGACTGTTCCTCGAGTGGAAGCGTAAGTGCGGCCGTACTCCATCAACTGCCAGACGGCAACCACGAACCATGAATTCAGGTGAAGCTGTTGATGTCCGTTAAGGTACATCATACTTATCATCGAGCTATGTTTTTTTGTTGTTCCATATTTTTAATTTTAGATCCCATCTCCATATCATTATAATGATAAATTTAGTTTTCGGGGACTAATTTTGTTGCAAGAAACTTATTAATCTCCGAAGTACATTACAGCATGTTAGGCTGCTTCTTCTGAATACTCGGATTTTTCCTACAATGGAAGAACTATTTTCATGTTACTGGTAAGCTGCAGATTTCCTTTTTTTCCCATCAAATAAGATTGGCACATTGATGTCATATGAGCTCCAGTGATTTATTTTCATTGTAGGCCACTTCATGTACAGTTCTGTATATATAAGATCTATTACTTACGTCCATTTGGCCAATGCTTATTTTTTTTGCCGGCAGCGATTTAGACTACTGTTGGATGTTATATCATGTTCTGACAAAGCATTTTATGAGGGAATTTTAAATTTTGCTAAGCCATATATGTTGTGATGTCCTGTTGCTATTCAGTGAGGCTTTTCAGTTTCTCAGAATTCCATATATTTGGCCGATGTAGGTGTCTAGAAGTACACATTTCATTTCATTTTCTTTAGAATAGTCTTTAGTATCTTCAACTTCTCTTGGTATGGACTCAGGAATTTCTATCCATATATACTTAATTAGTGATGAGAACTAAATACCCTTGATTTTACTATACATGATTAAGTATTTCTTAAGAAAAATTTAAGGGAATGTCCCAATCGTCGCTGGTGGTGTTTGGGCGCAAGACCGGTGCTGACGAGAGTCTGGCAGTACCATTCTGCAACTCTGGGAGTGGAGTTCTGTTTTTGTAATGATAGATCCATTTGCGAGAAGTCAAGCAATGCACAATGGGCTACTGGGGAGAAAGAAGAGTTCATGCATGCACGCCAGGTTGTTGCCGTGGAAGCAGAATAGATAGCAAATAGAATCAAAAGATGATGGTGAGTTTTTTCTAACACATGGTTCATGGAGTCCAGCAGCTAACATCTGCATTATTAAATTTGTGGCTACGTCACAATGTAGGCGAAAGAGATCATATTTTTTTAACCAGCCTCACAAAATATCGCTGGGATTTTTTGGCAGTGGCATAGAGCTTTGATTTCCAAACATACTAGAAGTATAGATCGATACATGTCAGATCAGTGGTGGTGACATGCATGTATATTATAGGCGTTCTTGCTTAGTTTTTTTTACATGATCGAGGAGATACTATATATATAGCTAAGTGTATAACTTCAATTAATCAATTGTGTGTATATGTAGTTCTCCAAATCTATTGTGCGCTTTTTTCTAGAGTAAAGTGTACAAGAGATATCTGAAGGTAGGCCAGCCTCCTCTAAGATGATATATATTTATTAAGTTTACAAGAGAAATCTGAAGTCAAGCCTCTTTCTAAGATAACGTGTATCCATTGTGCAGAGTAAGTTTAAAACATATCCAACAAATCATTAGGACTAAACGTTTGCCCAGTGAGCATACTGTCCACTCAAATAAACTATTAATTAATATCTCTCACCGTTGTGTAATGGTGTATTTGCTAGATGTGAGTTTCCTCTATGTTCAGTAGGTCGCACTACGTATTGTCATAAATAATTTTGGCCATCACCCATATGGTTTCCTTTGATTGCATATGTTTCACATGGATAAATTCCCTCAACTCTGTTAGAATAACCGGATAGAACAGAAAAAAATTAAATATAGTTGCATATATAAATCTTCTCAATGTAAATCAGGTACAAGTTTTTAGAGAACCAAGTTTTTATAGAACCAATTGCAGGTTAAATTTTTAACCATTTGGTTGTCATTGTTTGTCTGATGTAAAATTCCAGGTTTTTCTCGGATGCTATTTTAGCGGATTTTTTTTGGACGGCGCAAACCGTAGTTGCCTGCAATAGTTTTTTGGCTGGTGGATGGGCATTCCTCGGTAGCAAATAATGGCGGCATACAAATTTTCGTTGTTGTGTCCAACCATGCAATATTAGTAACTAATCTAATTATAGGGAAACTTGAACCTTAGATGGCATTTCAAAAGAGAAATAATGCATTGATATATAGAAAATTACCAATGATAATGTTCTCTGTTTTAATAATCGTCAATAATAAAACCTAAAGCATTGAACATTGATACGTAAGAAATTGTAAAAGTTGTAAAAAAATATATTGATCGTCGTTTCAGTATTTGTACAACTCTAGCCGCGCAAATGCGCGGGCCACTTCGCTAGTTAATTTAAAATTAAGCTCTATGGACTTTTATCTAAAAAACAGCTTTAGAGAAGCACGAGCACATAGAATGGTTTTACAGAAATGGGTATGTTTGTTGAATACTCTTCAGTCTCGCTAATCTCTTCAGTGTAAAGCGAAATGAATGCTTGCGGTTTGCTAAGAATACATCGAGTTGCTAGCCTCACTGGTGGAAAAAGGGGCTTTGGTCGCGGTTCGCAACTGCCATTAGTCGCGGTTGCGCAACCGCGACCAAAGTAGCGCGACTAAAGGCCCCCCCCCTTTAGTCGCGGTTCCTTACGAACCGCGACTAAAGGCCCGTCCACGTGGGCCGCAGGCGAGCGCCAGGGCGGAGGACCTTTAGTCGCGGTTCTTCTGGCCAACCGCGACTAAAGGCCTCCGCAGGGTTTAGGGTTTAGCCCCCCTCCCCTAAATCTGGTTTCTTTTTAATTTGTATTGTTTTATTTCTTTTGGGTTTTAATTTTGAAGGAGTTTCACATATTCTACGGCACTACATACATGCATATGAATGTACAATTTCAAACAAATTTGAAATTAGAACCAAAAAGAATTCAAGAGAAATATACAATATATATTCAATATTGGATGACCATATACAATATATATTCAATATCGGATGACCATATACAATTTTGAACAAGTTTCCATCCATAATTTAGTGCATATGAAGTTCTACGTCATCGTAATGGTGTTCTCCTCTAGGATCGATGACTTCCCTCGCCAACCATCCAGCTAGTTCCTCTTGAAGTGGTCGGAAGCGAGCTTCTGGACTAAGCGTCTTCCGAAGGTTATTCCTCATGATGTTGTTCTCACACTTCTGGTCCCGCTCATTGCAGAATCTCCGGATCCTCTCACAAACATAGTATCCACATAGATTGGTCCCCGGTGGCTGAATATCCCCAGTCGTCCGCACTGCCATTTTAAAATGTAGCTCTTTTTTGAATTCACCGACCTTGGTATCTACGAACCGTCTCCAAAACCTACGAGGCAAAGAAAATTAAATGAACAAGAGAGTTATTAATTAGTTACTTGATATTAGGAAATGATGAACGAAATAGGCCGATCGATATAGAGCGCAAATGAATGAAAATAATTACTTTTGCATCATTTTTCTCATGTCGGCCCAAAGCGCCGGATCCATATTCAGAGAGTCGTGGACGAGAACTGAGGAGGTGTGAAATTGAATTACCATAAGAATCCAGTGGAACCTGCGGACACGATACATGCACAGTCATGCATAACTCATCGATTAGCCACATACCATGCATGGAGTAAACAAAAGAGAATGTGCTCAAGACAGAAACACTCACCCAAAATGGTAAGGAAATAGAATATCACTTTTGAGTTTCTGTTTTCTAATAAACCGCCACAGGTCATCCTCCACGTCGGCGGGGTGGTGTTCTAACACATATGAATTAACGATTTGTGGGTCAATGAACCCAACATCATGGATGTTCCTTATTCGCATTTCCGCTTCTTCATTCCGCATAATAGCGTACACAACAAGATAGTTAGGACAATATATATATATATATATATATATATATATATATATATATATATATATACCAGCACTATTCTGCAACCGGTTGCGGAATAATATTCTGAGCACCGACTTGTACTTTTCCGGACACAAGGTTGTACTTCCCGAATAACGAGGTTGACCTTTACGTCGGAACTTACCCGAACTTCCCATTTTCTTCAGACCTACTGATTACACTACAATTTTCTCAACCGTTTGGCGGAAATGTACAAATAATACACCGTTGGATAGATAATTAAAAACCGCAACTTTTTCATGTTTACAACTTTCGCAGATTTTGCACGGTTTAAATTTAATTTTGAAAATACAAAAACGCTTATATATGGCCAGAAAACGAACTTTTAGTTCGATTTTCGAATCGCTTATCAAAACTGTGCAAATGATATACCGTTGGAAAGATAATGAAATTGCGCAACTTTTTCATGTTTTAGGTTTTTCCAAAATCCTTACAGTTTTTGAACAATTTTGAAAATACCGAAATTCGGACGTACTCAAAAAACAGGCGGACAGTAATTTGGACGATTTGCATCAACCGTTTGTCGGAATGATGCAAATGATATGGCGTTGGAAAGCTATGGACTAGACGCAACTTTCTTATTTTAATTCTTTTCTCTAATTCCTTACAGTTTAAGAGAATAACTTGAATTACTGTCCGCATGTTTTATGTGACGGACACCGAGTGATTTTCCCCGTGATTTCCATGCGGTATATTCAAACTATGGAAATGATATATGGTTGGAAAGGTATCAAAATGGCGCATCTTTTTCGTATCTATCATTTTTGCCAACTCCGAATGATTTGAAAGTAATTTTAGAAGTTTTGAAATCATGTTTCCGGTATATTTTGTGGGATAACGATTTGAATTTGATAGATTAGATCCATTTATTTGTTGTAAAATGTTGTAGGTAATGAAATTAGACATATACTCTACCATATAAAGCTTTTGGTGATAATGATTGAAGTGGTTGGTGATCAAATCGATGAGATTTGAACAATAGATTTCCGCCCCGTAAAAACAGAGCATTGAACTTCCCTTTACACGTACTTGCACTTCTAGGGAAATGCGGTTGTACTTCTGGCGCTGTTTCACGAAAGTGTTACAGTAAAATGACTATAAGTTTCTCATACGATGTCCGTTTGAGGTCCATGGCCACACAAAATGCTCAGCATAACCACGCACTTCTGAACTTCCCGCGACATGTCCTTGTACTTTCTGGCCTTCGTGGTTGTACTTCCTGGAAATGTTTTGATACTAGTGTGTTTTACAAAAACTAGCACGTGTGCTTCGAAATGATAATTTTAGATTGTTCATATATTCTATTTAAGAGATTCTATACTTTCTGGATCCTAATATTTGAACTTCACAACGTTGCTATGTGAACTTATGAGGGGGTATTTTCTTGATGTAATTACCGCTTGTACTTCCTGTTGTCTCCGCCTGTACTTCTCGTAAGCACTGCTCGTACTTCTTTGCATATGACGGGATTATTTTGTTTTTTCCTACATTTGGACTTTGTCGGGTTTCTTGTACTTCCTATATTAAGTGGGTGTATTGCTCGTGTCGTATGGTTGTACTTCTCATTGTCAAGTATATGAACTTCCTTACGGGTGATGGGATTATTATTGTTTTTTGCTATGTGAACTTATGTGAGGGTATTTTCTTTGAACACTTTTAATTCATATAATTACCGCTTGTACTTCATGTTGTCTCCGCCTGCACTTCTCGGAATCACTGCTCGTACTTCCTCGCAGATGACGGGATTATTTTGTTTTTTCTACATTTGGACTTTGTCGGGTTTCTTGTACTTCCTATATTAAGTGGATGTACTGCTCGTGTCGACTGGTTGTACTTCTCAGCATCAACTATTTGAACTTCCTCGCAGATGACGGGAATTTTTTCTAGATTTGGATTTTGTTGGTTTCCTTGTACTTCCTATAATAAGTGCTTGTATTTCTCTTGTTTAATTGTTGTACTTATCAGTGTTTAGTATTTGAACTTCCTCTTGGATGACCGGATTATATATTTTTGTACATTTGGATTTTCTCATTTTTCTTGTACTTCATATATTAAGCTTGTGTACTGCTCGTGTCGAATGGTTGTACTTCTCAGCGTCAAGTATTTTAACTTCCTCGTGGATAATAAGATTATTTTGTTTTTTCCACATTGCTTTTTAGTTGGTTTTCTAGTACTTCCAATATTAAGTGGGTGCATTGCTCGAGCCAAATGTTTGTACTTCTCAACCACAAGTATTTGAACTTCACTCCGGATGACTACATTATTTTGTTTTTTCTACATTTCGATTTTGTCGGTTTTCTTGTACTTACTATAATAAGTGGTTGTACTTGCTCATGTCGAATGGTTGTACTTCCCATCATCAAGTATTTGAAGTTCCTCGCGGATGACGGGATTATTTTGTTGTTTCTACATTTGGATTTTGTCGGATTTCCTGTACTTCCTATAATAAGTGGTTATACTTCCCGCAGTTGTTGCTTATACTTCTAGAAATGTTTTCTTGTACTTCCCGTGAGATAAAAAAATTGAATGATTTATTATTTTTAATAAACTACAAGGAAAATTGTGTGCTTCCTAAGACTAATTAGTTGTACTTCCCAATGTTGATGTGTATACTTTCCGAGAAATGAAATTTGACTCGTACTCTACCATATAATAGCTTGAAATAGTGACAACTAGAGAAGGTCATATTTGTACTGCCTATTGTTTTTATTAATTGCCAGCACTTGACAAGGGATTATAAACATACGATGATAATATGTGCACTTCGCTGAATTTTTGCTAAACGATTTCCTTTCACCCTTTGAAAGTTGAATATGCTCTCCAACAAAATATGTGTACTTCCCGCTATAAAAGCTTACACTTCCTAGGTTACGAACTTGCGCTTCCCGACGCCATATACTCGTACTTTCGGTACTACCCCATATACTTCCCTGATAAATTTTAATTTGTTTTGCTTGGACTTTGAATACAAACTATTTTTGCTTCCAGGCGTTACATTTTGATTTTGTCTATTTTCTAAACTATTTTTTAAACTATTTTCTCTACATTTTGATTTTGTCCATTTTCTTGTACTTCCTATAGTAAGTGCATGCACTGCTCCTATCGAATGGTTGTACTTCTCAGCGTTAAGTATTTGAAATTATTCGATAATAGTGCGCGCCTAGCTTGGATTGGCCTCGGTGGCGGCGTTGTGGGAGCCTGTGAAGTGCGCTACAAGAGGTTGATGATGAAGGTCACCGATAGCAAGAAGTAGGGCATCAAGAGGAAGCATGGATCCTTTCATCGACTTGACACTTGTTTGTACCTATGTTTGATGAACAAGTGCACTTCCCAACGTACATTTTAATTCTTTGTTTTATGCACTTGCCAAGCGGAGCACAGGTAAAGTAGGATGGGGAAATTTTGTGTACTTATTGGATTAAAATTTGTAAAGTCGGGGCATTAATCTATTTTCATTCTCAGTGGACAAATTCAAACTCCTACGCTCAATGACTCACTGCCAGGTGTGTACTTCAGAAAAGTAAAGGTGCGTACTTACGAAGGTTGCACTTGTGTACTGCCCAGCAAATAATTGTTATATTTCAGTTACCCATATATTCTTTTCTAGTCTTAGTGACTTTTCGCCGGAAAGAAAAATAAAGAGCCTACATGTGGTGAGTGCATTGTCCACTTCAATCAAATTTCTTTTATTTCATGGGACTTAATTTCAGAGGCACTCGAAGTGAATTTAATAGGCGTTTTAAAGCAAACTTCTGGGAGGTGACCTTTTTTTAGCAAATGTGCTGCTTAAGTATACAGTGCAGTTTCTGCTACCAAAGCATCAAAATCATTCGCAACTGGCAGACAAACATAGTCCCGGTGTTATTTCTGTTTTTCCCAAAAAGTAGATGATTTTTTTTACATTGAATCGTGCAAATTTTCTCCACCACACCCTTGATATCCTCATCTTCTCTCTCTTAATTCTTCGCCATGACCAAAGCTACCTACAGAAATATACACGGGAGCATTTGGATACGAAGAACCGCAGCAGTACAGATAGCTCTACAACCACGTAGATGGCCAGCAGCTCGCGGTGTCTGGGACCTCGCGGCGACACGGATCTCATCGGAGCCTCAGGAAGGTCCCTACCTTGCAGCCGCACGGAACAAGGCGAGAAGGCAGGCCCGCAGGGGAGACACGGGAGGGATTTCATGTATCTCAAAATAAACATGGTTGCACTTCCCCTCCACAGACACTTGCACTGCCGCCGAGCGCGGAGTGCACGAACTGAACAAGGACTGCTTATACGTACGATTCGTGTGGAGGAGTCATTATGGAGGCTGGGCAATTTGTGAGGCGAGGAGGCGTGATGGTGGCGCTCGAGCGCTGTCGCTTGCGGAGGGCCAACATCAGCGATGGGGGAAGCCGATAGGATCTCTGCGTGGCGGATGTGAGCTCGGAAGCCGTCGGACGCTCGCAGGGGACGCGCAGCAGACCACGCCGGCGGTACCGGCCGGCGTACAGCGAGAGGCACACAGCATGCACCGCACAGAGTTGCGCAGGGAACCAGGCAGCGGCGCACGCCTGGAACCAGGGGCGGCGCGTGCGTGGAACCAAGCGGCCGCGCGCAGGTGAACCAGGCAGCAGCGGGGCGAGGTCGCAGGGCAGCGCGAGGAAACCTTGGATTGCGGTGGCAGTCGCAGAAAAAGGCGTCGCCCGAGTACTAGCCGGCGCTTGGGGCGGGGACGGCCGTAGGTAAGGGGCGCCGCGTCTGTAGAACCCATGGGAGGCAGCGACGGGATCGCCCGGGGCGGCACAGGGGAGCCGGGATTACGGTGCCGAGGTCACCCAGGGGAGGCGGCGACGCGGCCACCTTGAGCGGCGCGGAGGATCTTGGCCGGCGCGAGGCCTGGCCGGAGGCGCGCATATGGGGCCGGCGCCTCGTGGAGATGGGGGCGCCGATGCACGGAGATGAGGGCGGCGCCGCGCGGTAGGAGTCCCGGCCGGCGACGGCTGCGCGTGGTACCTGGGGCGGAGGATCGCCACTCACCAAGCCTCAAGCCGATAAGATCCCCAGCAGCAGCCGCTCGCAGCAACCCTGCCTGCAAACGCCTGCCGCCGGCCGCAATCACACCTACAGCCGGTCGCCGTCGATTTGTCGGCAGAACACAGCGGAGCGAAGGACACCCACATCGCATCCCGCATCCGCCGCTCGCCGCCGGCCAATCACCCGCATCGCCGCCGGCCGCTCAGCCGCATCGCTACTGCCTCACCCAATCCCAACCGCTTACCGTCGCGTGGGTTAGTGGCGACAGGACCAGCTGGGGCCGGTGAGGCGGCGCGTAGGGCCCGGGGCGGCGGCTGCTCGTGGTACCTGGGGCGGCGGCGACGCGTGGTGCCCGGTGCGGCAGCGCTTTGTGGGGCGGCGACGGGATAAGGTGGTTGGTGGGGGTCCTTTTTTTTGGTGGAACCAGTACCGGTGGGCTTCTACCGCACGGACGGACTATATAGGGGGCCGTGGTGCTCAGAATATTATTCTGAGCACCGGTTTCAGAATAGTGCGACCTTATATATATATATATATATATATATATATATATATATATATATATATATATATATATATATATATATATATATATATATATAGGACATATTTATACTACACCCGGGTGTAGTTACACCCACGCGTGTTTCTCATACTCTAGAGAATATCTATCATACCGGAGAGTATGTACATGTAGTATGAAGTATATTAGACTATTTTGGTAGTATATATAATACTTTGTAGGCAGTATGTACATTTTTTTACGTAGACTCATTTTTACGTATACATATGCATGTATTTCGGCTATATAGTGCAAACTACATGCTCACTTGCATTTTTCACCAAACTTGGTTTAGAATATCTTAGATATAGTGTAAGAACATACTCAAACCGATAAAGTATGGTACATACTTCCGTATGGTAGTATATGAGACATGAGTGTAGTTACACCCAGTAGTAGGAAGTATTTATCCTTATATATATATATATATATATATATATATATATATATATATATATATATATATATATATATATATATATATATATATATATATATATATATATATATAGAAACTCTATTAGACACCATGGGTGCAGAATAATTATTCTGCACCCAGGTCGATTTACAGAGCCAGACTCCACCCAACCGGTTGGGGTCGAACCGGAGCTAACATAATTTTTATTTATTTTTACATCGACGGTTTCTCTCTCTTTTTTGGTCATGGGGTACTGCCGTACTGGAGAGCCAATTTCGTCATGCGGTTCGGGAATTTCGACGGCTGCATTGCGGCCGGCGGCGAGCGGCTGCAGCTGGGGTGTGCGGCGGGTGACCTCGACATGACATCCATCTACTCCTGCTTCATCACCCCCTCCGTTGACCACCTCCGGCTCCGTCGCAAGAGCCCCGCCGTCGCCAAGTCCGAACAGTGCTCGCGGCCGAGGGAGCCCCTACAGAACGCCACCATCGAGCCGCGCGGTGGTCCGCAATGGCTGCCATCGAGACACCAAGTTTGTGAGTACAAGCGTTGAGGTCAGCGTACTCTGCCCCCCCCCTATTACCTTCATATCACTCTCGAATATCGATCTGGACATCTGGTGATCTATTCACTGTTCACTTCTTCACTAAATCACTATCTAGATCCCATCAAAGATACTCAGCAGCTGCCTTCAGGCTAGGCGCCTTGGCGGACGGCGGGTGGCCTCGGAGGCATGAGGCTGTGGGTGCGTCCATATCCGCCGGCAGCTGTAGAGTGGCTTCGAGAAGGACGCCAGATCGAAGGGCTATGCTGGTTAGCGCTCCTACCCTGGACCAGCTTGCGTTGAGTGCTGCGTGGCGGGCGATCGGGGGAGCGCGACGGCGGCCGGACAGCTGATTGAGGCATGTTTTGCAGGGGAGCGACGGCATCTGGGAATTTTGGCCGATGTGGCTCCTTATTTTTCTGGTGAAGAATCGTCTCCCCTTCACCAAGAGTCAATTTATATGTGTTCGTTTCATTCTATCCATGCTGAGCTCGCTGCCCATCCTCTTATGTTTAGGCTTCGAGTCTATAATGCATCGCAATATGCAACCTCTGCTAATCCCTTGGCTTTCGATCTGGTGGTCAATTAAATATCTTCCTTTCCGTCCTCTTCATGGCTAGGTGCGCTGGGTTCATTAGTCCTCTCCTACAGTTTTGTGTTTATTTTTGAAATTGCTAGGCCTAAGAGCTCAGATGGCTAGTAATTCTGTGTAACGGCAAAAACTTGTGATAAGTAGTTCTTCATCATTTTTTATTTGTTGGCTGCAAAGGCATCTTCAGTCCAGTACTAGTCGTCATGCTCTATTAGGTTCTACGTAAAGTATCAATCGAAAGCAAATTCTACCTCAATAATTTACTAGTCTTTTTGTTGAAATATACTGCCTTCAACAAGACCTGATAACTTCGACAATTTGTGCAAATGTAATGGGCGTACTATCTGTGCAAATGTCTTAGAATTACTACTCACATTATTCAGCTTTATAATGGGCGTAGTAATTCCAAATCTAGTCTTACCTTCTGCATTTTCATATAATGGGCAAATTGCGGGCTCAAGAATCAGTGGGAGTACCTTTTTTCTAATGCAATTGAGATGCATTCTGCCTTTTTCAGGAATATATTCAGCTTGTTTGGGTGGTACGCATTTTTTAGGTTCACTTATAAGCATTTCCTAGTTTATCGCTAAATCTTCATTTTTTAATATGGCTTGGTTTTGTTCTTTCATTGATGAAAGCAAGATGATGACTAGGAATGTCATTTAAAAATAAAACAAAAGTTTGGCTTTCCTTCTCCATATCGCCATCCTTCATGGAATGATTTTTTTATTCTTTGTCCTTCTTATGGTACGTACATCAGCTAACTTCTAACGGAGCGTGTACATTAAGCATATATTTTTGCCACATTTTGAAACAAACATAATTTTACATTTACTTCCCGGCCTTTGATTATATATGGAAGATCCATATGCTAATTCTCTCTTAAATGTTTACCTTTAACCTATTTTCATGTCTTCTGGAGCTATCCATTCAAATTTGGCTAATATCTTCTTCCTGACTGTTTACCAATGTAAGACTGTCATAGACATTCATTTACTTCCATTTGATATTGAGTTACTACATTATTATCTGCATGATTTTCCATTAAATGCGTACCCATTCTACTATTGGTCATTTCCATTGTCACGTGGGTTGTAGGCCAAACAATGTTTACGAAACATTGCTCGATATTTATGTCTATTTGGGCGGGCACTGGATGAATTTGGCGCAAGAGAAAATGGCATACTGAGAGCAAAGATGTTGCCCCAAATGTAGTTTCTGTTGTTGATTGTCTTTGTAAGAAGGTATATGTAGAAATAAAGGAGTGGGCCTGCCCGAATTCCATTTTTCTGTTAGTGTCCTTACGTCCAGCTTTGATCAAGTTACTAGCCTAGTAGATTCTCCCTTCATGACTGACGCAGATTCAGTATGCGAAACGTATTTTCGTTCTGGCAAAATTACTGTGGAAGATATTCCAGCTGCTGTCCTTTTCAGAATAGATGACATTCTAGGATTTGTAAGCTATAATTTCCTATTCTCATTCTTGAAATATGAAATAAATCTAATTTGATGTATGATACTGGCTTCTTCCACCTCATGTTACATGTGGCAATGTTGCATATTCTACTGCTTTTTTAATAGCACCTAGTCAATTTTATACTCCAATTCTTGATTGCAAGCTTGGCTTTTTTCATTAATACTAAGCATATAATTACAATATTCTCATCGTGAAATGGAATATGTTTCAACTGACTGAGTTTTTCCAAAGACATGTGAACTCAACTGATGCCGGTGAGTGCCCAATGAAGTACTTACATTTGCACTAAATAGTGTTTGCTGGAGCTTCAAGTATTCGACCATCTGTCATTTTTGTTTCGGAGTGCATGATTCTGGATTGGTACACAAAGTAGGCACTTAGCCACTTGTCTATGAAGAGCTAGCAATTTCGGTTGTGCATTTTTTTACCTGAAATACACATTTTTTGTTTAGACATATGATTTTTTTTTCCTATGTGCTCCATTTGGTTTAACGTAATCTTTTACAAACTATTTAGGATGCTTCTTCTGAAATTTTATCCGGTGTTTCAGGCACACAAATCAAAGTACTCACCATTGCGGGGAGAAATGCCTGACAATTATTTGGCAATTGGACAATTGGTCAATTGGGAGGAAACCAGCATGACACATGCACTCTTGATGCTCAAGACTCAAGAGGCACAAGCCAACTTCTAGCTGGTTTAATTAAAGCTCTACATATGATTGCGTGAATAGTGTTGTTTCATGAATGCTCGGTCTATAAGTGTGAACAGTGTAGCTTTGTATTATAAACTGTGAAGAGAAATTTACTCACGATTTTGGTTTTTCTTTAAATTTGCGTTACTATGCTAACAGTTGTTTCATTGCTTGTTTGTGGATGCATCAAGCCATCTCGAGTTCTTATGTTGAAATTTTATGCTAATTGAATAACTTATGTCACACTTTTATGAGAAAATAATGGAGCACAAATTTCAGCTTTTTTTACATTGCCTGTAATTTCACGAGCAGATGGTGGAGCGTGAGTCACTACTATGAGTTTAGACTAGTTCTCTGTATTTTTGAGTGGACTATGATGATTTGACATCGTCATCTTATGTTTGTCCACATAATTTTTTGGTTATGTAACTCTGCGTTGGCAATTAGAACTGTCATGATGTTTTTTACGACAACTTAAACAACTTCATTTAGTTGTAGGTCGATGGAGCTAGGCTAGGGAGCTAGCAGAGTATCTTACGTCAATCCGTCCACTTTTAATAAGTTTCTTATGCTGGGCCTACCTATTTTACATCACATGCATGCCTATGGGCCAGCTCCGATCCAATTCCCGTCCAAGTACTGCGTGGATGGATGCGTCGCTAGAAAATTATGTCGCAAGGGACAGTTTTTACATTGTTGGTTGCCACTTGCGAGGCGTGGGCGCGCTGGAGCCTTCGCTCGAACCACACGCGGGCGCACGGCTGAGACATCAGACCCGGGTGCAGAATAATATTATGCTCCCTGGGAGTCAAATAGCTTACAGAACGTAGCAACTGATGATAGATTTGTCGAGGTCGCGCAGATTGAATAGTTGGAACAATTCAAACCCGTACGAGGAAATCTTTCAAACCCGTACTGAACTCGCCGGAGAGTCGATTACCGTACATCCATTGTCGATTCATCTGCATTATTATAATATAAAATATATAATTAACCATCATGCATTTGTTAAACTAACTAGCTACAAACAATATAAATTAAACAATGAACTACACACACATGCATATTTTATCAACGACACATCAAAGGTTCAAGTTGCTAACCGCGATCGAGGAGGAAAAAATAAATGAGAAAGCTCAAGTGTGGCTCCAACACTTCATATCATGTTTGTTTCATACTCTTGGGGCATTTCATCAAACACCTTATGTGCATAAGAGGAACCAAAAGCAAACCTAACACCCACTTGTGAAGTTTGTGAAGAGAATGGCTCCAAATGGCTAAGTGTTGGCTGCTTGGATGGGTATATATAGGGGAGGGGCTTTAGTCGCGGTTCGCCTCGGCCAACCGCGACTAAAGGCCCTCGAGCACCTGTAGTCACGGTTGGCCCGGCCAACCGCGACTAAAGCCCCCACGTGCACCGGCCGGCCACCGAGCGCCACGGGCCCGGAGCCTTTGGTCGCGGTTCGCCTCCCGAACCGCGACTAAAGGTCCCATTAGTCGCGGTTACTATAGCTTCGCGACTTATGGGGCTCACCGGAAGCCTGTTTTTCTACCAGTGCCTCTTCTTTTATTGGATGCTTAATTAGATCAAAGAAAGGTTAACTGACCCCATGTCCGGGTCCTACTAGTAGTGGCAAAAGCACTAGTAGAGTACACGTAGACTTAGTGGAGCACATCTACATATGTTAAAGCTATGACTTTGGGCAGCTCTGGGTGAATCTACATGTGTTAAAGCTGTGACTTTTGACAGCTCTGGGTGAATCTACATATGTTAAAGCAATGACCTTGGACAGCTCTGGGTGAATGAACTCAGCGTAACGTTTATCCTACTAACAAGAATCTTTTTTTATCTCTCAAAAAGAATTTTTTTAGGGGTACAAACAATATGGTAGAGGGTGAAGGCTGCCAAATGAGTGGACCGAACAAATTTACCTCTCTACAACACATTTTTACTTGGACCGTATATTCGACCAAAGCCCACGTTGGCCACGGTTAAGCTCCACCAAAGGCTTCCTTTCCTAGGCCAATCATGGCAATTCCTGTTTGCCACAGCAAAGGCTAGCTTCGCCTTTCCTGGGCCAGACCGATAAGATGTCGCATTTTATCTTCATTCTTCTTCATCATCTTTTTTTTTTCTTTCTATTTTGCTTCTACTTTTCTTGTTTTATGTTTTTCCTCATTTTTTCTTGAAATTTTCCTTCTTTTATTTTATTTTTATTATATTGCTCTATTTTTATGTTTTCTTTATTTTCTTCACATACAAAAAGTTTTAATATGATGTCTAAGAAAATGTTTGTCACACAACACAAGGGGCGTTCTGGCATCTGGAAGAATATTCCCCTGATTTTTAAAAAGATTTTTAAACACCATTCCAAATGTCAAAAAATATGATTAAAAAATCTCCACATATATGTCGAAATTCTATGTACTCATAAAGTCGTTTGACAAGAACCGATATTTATGGTGTGGTGTGTAAAAATACGAAACCAGCACAAAGGAAGCTTTTGACGGGACATTTATGTATATAATTTACGCATGACACAAAAAATATCGTATTTCCATGAAAATTTTCATGCACGCATAGAGTGTCAAGACGTACACGCCATATTTTTTCTAATTATTTACATTTTGAAATGTTTTTTTCTACTGGCAGGAGCATATGCACTCAATATCAAACGTGAATTTTCAATGAACATGATTTTTTATTATATAAAGAATCATTATTTGCAGGATTACAACATCAATTTTTAGATATGTGTGAACATTTTTTGTACATACGTGAATGCAAATTTGGATTTATGTGAGAATTCACATTTTGCATAAAAAGGGGGGAAATAGTATTGTACATGTTAATTGGCCACGTCAGATGCGTCTCACTAGGAGGTGCTTCAGGCGTGGTAGGCAGGGCTGCTAATGGTAGTGAATAACATCCCCCGACCATGCGAAGACCCGTGAGAAGTTCATGTTCTTCTACCTTAGGTTGGGAACTATTTTTCCGATGAAGTGTGTTTTACTACCAATAACATAGAATTGAAAATATAAAATTCAAAAGACGTTGCAGTTGGTGTCTATATAACTAAGATGCACACAATCGTTGATGTTTAACAAAATGAAAATAAAATAAACCTAAGCGAAAAAAACAAATAATGTAGAGATCGTAAATCACCTAAGGTGTTGGGGGACGAATCCATGGATCACATTTCCATCCATGTGGGATAAAAATATGCCTCACCATTTGTTCCAAACATGTACACCTCTTAATAACAGGCCCACCTGTTGTAGAGACAATCACCAGGAGATGACCCGCATAAGAAAAAAAATCTTACCATTTAAAATATTTATCATTTCAACATAGCCAAAGCAACCATATTATGGAAAGCTCTCCTATCCTAATAAGCATTTTAAACTTATGATCGTGTCAAGTAACCAGTTGTTGAGTATGTTTGCAACACTTATAGTGAAAGAGTTAGTGTTTCATTGTCTCACACTTCGTGCTATCATGCCAGTTACACTTACAAGGTTGTTCTTGGTTTACTACTTTCTCTGATGCAATGTAGAAATTTATTGGTATCTTCATATATTTTTGTCATTATTGATCGGCAATTCTAAATGGACTAGTCCGTTGTACATGGAGCCCACTGGAAATTTTCCGTTCTCACATAGATTTCACGAAAATTTATCGATCCCTTGCAACAGTTGGATCATGCATTGCCAACCATCCTAGCTAGAAGGGCATTTCATGTTGTAGGACTGAGACCAATTAAATTTTGTCTGAACATCACATTTTGTGGAGCTGACTCCAAAACCATATCAATTGCATTGCTCTTGTGACGGAAAATGCTATATGGATTTGTGTATTATTCTCGGAGTACTGCTAAATTGCATTAAAATTCCTAATAGCACGCATCATGTTTTTATAAAAAAACTAGAAATATAGATGCAAGATGCAATGAAGAAGTTTCGCTTTGAAACAACTAAGCATGCGAAGCAATTTTATATTTATGTTTTTTTTTTTTTTTTGCTTCTTTGCAGGGAAGCATGATTCATGGTAATGTCCTAGACCTGTGCTATGAGGTTACATATTTAAAACGTTATGACTCTAAAATTTGATTGGACAGTTCATTCAGACGTGAAAACAAGATAGTTTTTCAAGATGCTTACCTATTCTTTTTGGTTGTTTCGGTATACTTATTAGTAATATTTAAACCTTCATAAATATTTATGTTGCATAATAAAATGATAGATAAATCCTAACTCATAGGTGTCATCATTATGCAAGCCACTTTCCGTCATCTTTGGCATCTTATTTTTCGTAGATAGGTGTGAGAAATTATAGATCAACCTCCAAGTGGCGGATCTAGCTCAACATGTGAAGGTGATCTAGCATGCAGAAACTTCTTTGTGGAGTTATATGACTGCATTCTACATGACACATGCCCCCAAGAAATGTTAATTCACCTATTCTTCGAATGCAGTTTCACCCAGGGCTTCTAGTGGCACTTGGTATGGAATGGAATACATATATAAACGTTAACGCACTAGTAAAAACAAGGGCTTTAGTTTTTTGTTCCAAAGAGGTTTTGCACCGGATTTGGCACGAACTGGTGCTAAAGGGGGTCATTAGCACCGGTTCGCGCTATCTGAACGTCCAGGGGACCCGCAGAGGCATTTGCACCGGTTCGTGCCGTATCTTTAGCACCGGTTCGTAACACGAACCGATGCTAAAGGTCATCACCACGCATGTGGCAGCCGCGGAACCTTTAGCACCTGTTCGAAACACGAACCGGTGCTAAAGCTCCCTTTGCCCTATATATTGATCTCACCCCCAACCAACTCACTCACTTCATTTTTTCTTGGAGGAAGGTGTATGTGTTGAGTGTCTGCTTGCTTTTCTTTGCCATGCACATAAGGTGCTCGATGAAATGTCTGGGAGAATGACGCCGCTTGATTTTACACAAAACAAAAATGATATGAGGTGCCGGAGCGATACTTAAGTTTTCTCCTCTTTCTTTCCTCCTCGATCAAGGTTAAGAAACTTTACCCTTTTGATTTGTACGGTGCTAATTTCCACTATTTATATATATTATGATGTTTTGTAATGGTTTATTGATAAACTTAATTATTTGATGTAGATGAACCGGCGGCAATGGATGTACGTTGACCGACGCCTACCCGAGTTTACTTCGGGCTTGGATTATTTTATCCGTGTGGCTACGGAAAACCCACAGGCAGATGGTTTTATATGTTGTCCATGTGTTAGTTGCCGGAACTTAACGCAATACCCTGACTGGCAAGTCATTCACTCCCACCTACTTTGGAAAGGTTTCATGCCCAACTTTAATTGTTGGACCAAGCATTGAGAAAAAGGAGTTATGATGGAAGAGAACGAAGAAGAAGAAGAAGAAGAAGAAGAAGAAGAAGAAGAAGAAGAAGAAGAAGAAGAAGAAGAAGAAGAAGAAGAAGAAGAAGAAGAGGATGATGATATGTACCCTAACTACGGTGATACTGCAATGGGGCATGATGAAGATGAGGAGGTAGGAGGAGGTGAAGATGAAGAAGCATCAGATGAGCCCGTTGATGATGATGTTCGTGGGCCATCGCTGATGCACACAGAGAAGCAGAAACTGAAAACGAGAAGCGAAAGTTAAAGGGCATGTTAGATGATCACAAAAAAAAGTTATACCCAAATTGTGAAGATGGCAACACAAATCTCGGTGCCACACTGGAATTGCTGCAATGGAAGGCAGAGGCTGGTATATGTGACAAACCATTTGAGAAGTTACTGAAAATAATGAAGATGAGGTTTTCAAAGGATAACGAATGGCCTGACAGTACGTACGAAGCAAAGAAGGTTCTCTGCCCTATAGGATTAGAGGTGCTGAAGATACATGCATGCATTAATGACTGCATCGTTTACCGCGCTGAGTACGAAAATTTAAAAAAATTCCCGGTATGCACTGCACTGCGATATAAGATCAGACGAGATGACCCTGGTGATGTTGAGGGCCCGCCAGGAAGACGGTTCCTGCCAAGGTTATGTGGTATGCTTCTATAATACCACGGTTGAAACGTCTGTTCAGGAATAAAGAGCATACGAGGTTGTTGCGATGGCACAAAGAAGACCGTAAGAAAGACGAGATGCTGAGACACCCCGCTGATTGGTCGCAGTGGCGGACAATCGATAGAGAGTTCCCGGACTTTGTAGATGACGCGAGGAACTTATGGTTTGGTCTAAGTACAGATGGAAAGAATCCTTTTGGGGAGCAGAGCTGCAGTCATAGCACCTAGCCTATAAATCTATGTATCTATAACCTTCCGCCTTGGTTGTGAATGAAGCGGAAGTTCATTATGATGCTAGTGCTCATCCAAGACCCAAAGCAACCCGACAACGACATTGATGTGTACCTACGGCCATTATTTGAAGAACTCTTACAGTTGTGGAGCAAACCTATGAGCGTTGCTTTTCGTGAACATCAATGATTGGCCTGCTCTTAGTAACCTTTCAGGACAGACAAACATGGGATACAATGCATGCACGTACTGTTTAGATGAGACCGAAGATGCATATTTGAATAAATGTAAGAAGGTTGTGTACCTGGGGCATCGTCGATTTCTTCCAAAGAGGCACCCCGTCAGAAAGAAAGGCAATCATTTCGGAGGTGAGGCACATCACCGGGAGAATCCTGAACTCCGTACCGGTGATGCTTTACTTGATATGGTCAAGGACATAAAAGTAATCTTTGGAAAGGTACCTGGCGGGCAATCTGTTCCGAATGACGTCGTGACCGGGCACGCACCCATGTGGAAGAAAAACTCTATATTTTTGGATCTACCCTATTGGAAAGTCCTAGAGGTCCGCACTTCAATCGACGTGATGCACGTGACGAAAAATCTTTGCGTGAACCTGCTAGGCTTCTTAGGCGTGTACGGGAAGACAAAAGATACACCAGAAGCACGGGAGGACCAATATCGTATGAAAGTCCCAAAAACAGGCAAGAACATAATTACAAGACGGATACTGGGAGTCCCTTAAGTCCTGCCAGCTACGCTCTTACCAAAGCAGAGAAGGAAATATTTTTGTAGTCCTTTACAGTATCAAGGTGCCGTCTGACTTCTCATAAAATGTAAAGGGGATTATAAATATGGCAGAGAAAAAATTCCAAAACCTGAAGTCGCATGACTGCCACATTATTATGACGCAGTTGCTTCCGGTTGCACTGAGGGGGCTTCTGCCGGAAAATGTCCGAATACCCATTGTGAAGCTATGTGCATTCCTCAATGCAATATCTCCGAATGTAATCGATCCAGCTAGTCTTCCAAGGTTACAGAAGGATGTGGTGCAATGTCTTGTTAGTTTTGAGTTGGTGTTTCCACCATCTTTGTTCAATATTATGACGCATCTCCTGGTTCACCTTGTTGAAGAGATTGCCATCCTCGGTCCTGTATTTCTACACAATATGTTCCCCTTCGAGAGGTTCATGGGGGTCTTATAGAAATATGTTCATAAATATGCTAGGCAAGAAGGAAGCATCTCCAAGGGCTATGGAACAGAAGAGGTCATTAAGTTCTGTGTTGACTTTATTCCTGACCTTAAGTCGATTGGTGTTCCTGAATCGCGGCATGAGGGGAGACTAAGTGGAAAAGGCACGCTAGGAAGGAAATCAATGATATGTAGAGACGGAATTTCTTTCACTCAAGCACACTACACTGTTCTACAAAGTTCCACCTTGGTGGCCCCGTATATCACTGAACAGAAGAATATTGTGCGCTCCCAACACCCGCGGCAGTCAGAAGACTAGATTACTCATAAATGTATGTAGACATTCAACGGTTGTCTTAGAACACATCTCATTAATAACAACGATATTGGAGATCAGTTTTACTTGTTGGCCGGGTCACCATCTTCGACTGTATTGACTTTCCAGGGGTACGAGATAAATGGAAATACCTTCTACACGATGGCCCAAGATAAAAAGAGCACCAAAAAAACAGTGGTGTCCGCATTGATGCAACAAACACTAACAGTGGGGAAAAGGACACATATTATGGTTACATAGAGGAGATATGGGAACTTGACTATGGACCTTCTTTTAAGATCCCTTTGTTTCGGTGCAAATGAGTCAAGCTGGATGGAAAAGGGGTAAAGGTAGACCAGCTGTACGGAATGACAACAGTGGATCTCAACAATCTTGGTTACAGAGACGAACCTTTCGTCCTAGCCAATGATGTGGTTCAGGTTTTCTATGTGAAGGACATGTCCTCCAGACCGAAGAAAACTAAACATAAGGAAACAAGCTCATCCGATGAGCCAAAGCGTCACATAGTTTTTTCAGGGAAAAGAACCATCGTGGAAGTCGAGGACAAGACAGACATGTCAAAAGATTATAATAAGTTTGCTGAAATTCCGCCCTTCACAGTGAACATTGATCCAACCATCGCGTTAAATGCTGAAGATGCTCCATGATTACGGTCGAAGCGATTATAATGTATTATTATCCTGTACCTTGAGCTCATATTGTGAAGCATTTGTTGTGATGTATCGGTAACATAGGTCGTTTGACCTAAATGCCATGAAACCTCGAACACGATAGCCCATATTGTGAAGGATTTTTTGTGATGTATGCAATTATCCAAGTTTATTATTTTTCCAGATACACAGGTTGGGAAACTTTAATTTGGTGGTTGCTTCACGAAACACCCCCTTTCAGCACCTCGAAAATGGGAAATGGATTTTTCGTGCGATGAGAAGGAAAACTTCCTGGTCGTTGCCTCTCCTCTCTCTTCTTGCGGGAAGAGTTCTTGGGCGGAGCTTCTGAAGATGTCTAAGGCGGCCGGCCATCTAAGACATCTTCGAGAAGCTTCACCGGAGAGGCTCTTTCCTTCTTGGTCGTTGCCTCTCCTCTCTCTGCTTTCGGGCTGCTTTCTCTACTCTCCCTGGAGGGGCTATATATAGCAGTGTGCCTCCAGATAATCCCCCCCAGATGAGGCCACCCCAGATAAGACAAATACCAGATAAGCCTCCCCCAGATTTAGCACCGGTTCCAGCCAGCAACCGGGATAAAAGGGTTATATAAACTAATCCACCATCTTTAGCACTGGTTCCAGCCAGGAACCGGGATAATAGGGGTATATAAACTAATCCACCAGATTTAGCACCGGTTCCATCCAAGGAACCGGGATAAAAGAGGCATATAAACTAATCCACCAGATTTAGTACTGGTTCTAGCAAGGAACCAGGATAAAAGGGGTATATAAACTAATCCTCCAGATTTAGCACCGGTTCCATCCAGGAACCGGGATAAAAGGGGGTATGTAAACTAATCCACCATCTTTAGCACCGGTTCCAGCCAGGAACCGGGATAAAGGGGTATATAAACTAACAACAATGACTTTATTTAACAAGATACATTAACTAAACTTAAACTAAAACAACTACAACGACTTTATTGAAATTTAATATTAACTAAATTTAAACTAAAATAACAACTTCTACTAGTTCTTCTGCGCATCCGCTGTTGCCCTCGTGGCTGCTGCCTCCTGCCGCAACTCCTCCTCACGACGATGCTTATGCATCTCCTCACTATCCAGATCCGCCACACGCGGCCGCTTATGCAGCTCCTGGAGACTCTACCTCTCAAATGCTTCTATGGTAGCCGCTAGCGCCGCCTCCTCCCACTCCTCTATCTCTGCGAGCTACGGGTCCACCTCATCCGATGATGCCCTCCTAGCTGCCGCTTCCTGCCGCTGCAGCTCCTCCCACTCCTCTATCTCTGTGAGCTAGGGGTCCACCTCCACCGGCGGCGGGTGCGGCTTTGGGGGCATTGTGAAATGGGATAGGGTTCGGTGATGAGTGAAGAGGGAGAGATGGGGAAGTACTATTTATAGAGGGCGTGTAGGCGGGAAATCTCCGCATTGCGCCACGTGGCGGGAAATATCGCGCGATGCGTCGTGTGGCGGGAAAATTTCCCGCGCAGCGTCACGTGGCGGGAAAATATCATGGCGTCGTGGCGGGAAAATAACTTGCGTGGCGTCCTGTCGGGAAAATATCACGCGCGGCATCGTGTGACGGGAACCTATGACGTGCGGCGTCGTGGCGGGAGCCTATCCCGCGCGAAACACCGAAAAAAGGCGGGAAAACCCCAAAAGGCAGCCAAAAAATGGGCCTTTTGCACCGGTTCGTGGCCGGAACCGGTGCAAAAGGGTCCATGTATAAATTCTCGCACCAACCCCTTCTTCTCCAACTTCCCGAAATCGCGCAAGGACTCTGTAATGACACCGGCAGGCCGCCGAATTTTGGAGCCGCCCGCGCCGCCGCCGTCCGCCCGCCTCCCGCGCCGCCCGTGCCGCCGCCTCCTCCGCGCTCGTCCGCGTGCGCCGCCTCCGCCCGTGCCCGCGCAGACGCCGCGCTCCTCCTCGCAGACGCCGCCCGGCCACCTCCTCGCAGACGCGCCCGCGCGCGTCGCCGGCCCCCGCCACCGCCCGCGCCACCTTCTTCTCCGGCCCGGCCGCCGGCAAGGAAAGGTGAGACGCCGGCCGCCCCAAAATCACTTACAGACAATATCAACTGATGGTAGATTTGTCGAGGGCCCGGAGATTGTATAACTGAAAAAGTTCGCAGAAGTCAATGCTCACAGAGTATTCTTGGAAGTAGTGCTCTTCCTTAACTCACACCATGATAGACTCGATCCCTCTCTTTGTGGCATTATTGTACCACGCATGTAAATTACGCATACTTGTTGGTACCTTCCTGAGATTCTCGACCAAATATTTCCCTTGAACAAATTTATATGCTACTTCAGCGAAGGGGTAATCGATGTATTGTCGAGAACTTTGAACGGCCTTCTCGTCAAACACTATGAGAGGGGGGACCGATTGAACGGGTTGTTCTCCGAGCTGGTGCACTTGTTGTTTCCCTTTTTTTCCGTGACACACGATTGATTGAGTTTTTTTGCCTCCATCATCTCGTCATACGACCTTTCAATAGAACGCCTATAGTCAGATGGCGGTGATGGTACAAGGTCATATAAATTCTCAACAGTACGCACAACTTTCACCGGATCTAGTGTCTTTTCAAAAGGTATCTCTGGCACTTTCTTAGCAAAAAAGGATTTCAGCTCGGAGTTACAAGTTTGCTCATTTTCCTCGATACTTTTTTCCCAAGGTAACTTCTCAATAGGCGGCAGTGGTTTCTCCTTTCTAGATCTCTTCCTAGGCTGCGTACCGTTCCTCTTAAAGGACGTTGTCTTACGCGGAGGATCTCGAGATGGTGGACTCACGCTAGGGTCCCTTTCAGGTAGGTGTGGACTTTGCTGCTCATGTGGACTGCTACCAGGAGGAGTCGATGGCCTTTGCTGCTCATGTGGACCGCTACCAAGAGGAGTCGGTGGCCTTTCCTTCTCATGTGGACTACTACGAGGAGTCGGTGGCCTTTGCAAAAGGACGATGTTTTTCTTGGGCCATAGGGTGAAACCTTGCTTGACATCGGCCATTGTCTTCTCACCATCACCTCTAGGAAAATCAAGCTCCACTGTTTCAAAACCCGGAACAACTTCATCCACCCTGACACGAACACAACCAGATGGAATGGGCATATGATGGTGCGTTGCTCCATCTTCATTTGGGTAAACATAGCTGACCGCCACCTTAATGGACGCGTTCCTGAATAACATATGTAGCTCGCAATTTGTCTTCTCTGTGACATAATCCACGGGGTAGCTTCCTCCACATCCGTCAAGATGTGTGGAACCCACACTGCTTCTTCGCTGAGATGGGGCGGCATCGGCTTGAGGATCCTGTAGAAACATCGGCTGATCAGGTGCCCTCTGATTTTTCTCAAGCGCCTCCACCCTATTTAACAATTTTGTTAACCTGTCTGACTCCTTATTCTTCTTTCGCGAACGGCTTCTATAAGTGTCTGCGCACTCCGCCCATGCTTCCTTCATGGTGAGACCTGGGCGAGCTCGTACCCGTCCAACGTGTTCAGGATTCCCCAAAGCAAGTGTTAGCTCGTCATTCTCTCTATCGGGAATGTACTCTCCCTTTCTGACCTTTTCAATTCCATCTACAAGCTGCTTCGTGATTGCTTCAATTTTTCCTTCCATTTTCCCTGCGCAACGATCTGCCCTGACTTTGGGTCCAACCCTGCCCCATGCGCGAACAACCAGAACTTGGACCAGTCAGGCCAGTCCCATGTCTGTGGAGTGATTCCTGCCTCCATCAGTTCATTTTCAAACGCTATCTACTTCGGAATGGCAGTCTTGTAGCCACCTGAGTCCAAATGATGGAAATGTTTCTTCTTTGAAGCATTTTTCGTACTTGTGACCGGTCGGTACACAGCAGTAGACGATTGCTTATACCTCTCAAATGCGGGCCAGTGATCTTTTATCTTCACTAGACTTTCATCGAATACTGGATCTTCATGCTTATATATGTCCCATAAAATTTTCTTCCAGGTCTGGAATTGTGTGGCCATCTTCTTGAGAGTCCAATCCTTTACTTTCTTCTTTTGGTCTTCCGTCATGTATTCCGGTAGGCTGAAGCGTGTCAGTAGACTGTCCCAAAGAAAAAAATTCAGAGTATCGCTGACATAACTAGCTTCAGTCCCCGCGTTCTTTGGCTTATGCCACTCTTGAATGTTGATCGGTACATGGTCCCTAACAAGAACTCTAGCTTGATTTGTAATTTTGTGGTAGTGCTTTTGTTGATCCACCGGTTCACCACTATCCTTAAATGCGGTGAGGGCTAACCTACCCTCGCCCTTTAGACGTTGCATCAGGCCTCGTTTTGTTTTAACAGACTTGCTCGATGATCCAGAAGGCTAAAAGAAAAATGATTCGTTAATAAGTGCAATACAAATAAATTAATGCATCTAGTGATGAACATAGACTTTATACATAAATATACACCTCGCCGGAGTTTGTTATGGACACTTCGTTGTGTCTTCTAATTTCTTCAGACTCAGTTCCCTCACCGACATCATTCAGAAATTGTGTGAACTCATAGTCATCTCCATCGGGTCCCGGCCCACGGCCACTCTCATATATCACTTTGTGCACCATTTCTTCTTGATCCTCATCTCGGACGAAGGTGCCGTCCTCCATAGCTCAATGTCACTAAAAAATTAAGAAAGCAATTATTACATTCATCATGTCATGATCATAATAGATTGCTAGATGGATAACAATTGAAATGAAGAAAGCAATAACCCTAACCCTAACATTCAGCGCGCCTCCTCGATGTCACTGTGCCCTATTTCTCGAACCTAACTCTATGTCACGGCGGCACCACCACGGACTCGGCCACGGCCACGGACTCGGCATTCCCCCTCCTCCTCTCGCTCTTCTCTCTTTTTCTCGACCCTAACACTAACACTCGGCGCTCCTCCTCTCGCTCTTCTCTCTTTTTCTCGACCCTAACCCTAACACTCGACGCTCCTCCTCTCGCTCTTCTCTCTATGTTGCGGCGGCACCGCCACGTACTCGGCACCGCTACGGACTCGGTGCTCCTCCTCGATGTCGCGGCGCCACGGCCACGACCACAGACTCGGCAGGTGAGCACGCATGGTGTTCCGTCTCCTCACCGGCATTGCGTCGAACACGAGGTGGGTGTCCGTGGAGTGGCCGTGTCTGGCGTAGGCGGAGAGGAGCTAGCCGGCACATCGGGGTGGGTGTGGAGGCGGAGGTGGAGGGCGTGCGCGTGAACGGCGGAGGCGGTTCGCCGGGAGGAGGCCGCGTGGAGGGCGAGGGGGAGGGTTTAGTAGTTGGCGAGCGCGGGGCAGAGCACGCGATGCGGCGGTAGAGCATGAGGGTGAGGACCGTGACATATATCGTGTAGGCGCCTCATGCGTACTCGGCGGTGGGCAGCAGAGACACGTCGAACTTGAGGGTGCCGTTCTTGAGGCTAGGGACGTGCTCTCCAGGACCGTGGTGAGCACGGACACGGTGCCACCGGCGTTCTGTGAGGAGACGAACACGCTATTGCCGGCCATGCCGGCACCGGCGGTGTTGATGCCCCAGGCCACCCACCCGCCACTGGGAAAGTGGCGTTCGCGCAGCCCTGGTCCATCGCGCCGGCCGCGAGCAGCAGTACGGCCCCTGTCACGGACGGAGGAGCTCCGGCGTGCGCCACTGCCTACTACCACATTTCGTCGAACAGGTGGTGCGTGACCATGGTTGAGAGGGCGCCGGCACGCGCCACTGCCCACAGACGTGTGCGCTCCTCCGTTGCTGCGGCGTAGGCGGCGGTTGGACCCCAGGGAGGCGAGGTGGATGAGGTCGCTGCGGCGTAGGCGGCGGGCGTAGGCGGCGGCCGCAGCGGCAGGAGGCGCTGCCGGAGGAGGGGACAAGAGGAGGACCCTCACCTCTGGTTGCCGGCGGAGGGGTGAGTAGCGGGTGATGGCGATGGAGTGCAGTAGATGGCAACGGCGTGGTGCGGCTTGGCGCTGATGGCGGACGGCGGCGACGGCGTGGTCCTCGTGGCTAGGACTACGGCGATGGCGAGGGCGTGGAGCTAGCGCGCGCGGCTTCGAGCAGGTGTATGTGCGTTTTTTGGCTCCGATTTAGTGCCGCGCACCTAAGGGAACAATGCGACAGACCTTTGGTACCGGTTGGTTCCACCAACCGGTACGAAAGACCTTTCATACCGGTTGGTGAAGCCAACCGGTACCAAAGGTATTTTTTTCTTTTTCTTTTGTTGTTTTCTTTTCTTTTGGTGTTTCTTTTTTATTTCTTTTTTTCTTTTCTAGGACGACGGCGAGGGCGTGGATCAAGCTCGCACGGCTTCGAGCAGGTGTATGTGCGTTTTTTGGCTCCGATTTGGTGCCGCGCGCCTAAGGGAACAACGCGACCAACCGGTACGAAAGGTATTTTTTCTTTTTCTTTTGTTGTTTTCTTTTCTTTTGGTGTTTCTTTTCTATTTATTTTTTTCTTTTCTGTTTCTTTTTCTTTTATTTTTCCTTTTCTTGTATGTTTCTTTTCTTTTCTATTTCTTTTTTTCAATTTCTTTTTCAATTTTTGTTTTTTTATTTTTCTTTTATGTTCCTTTTATTTTCTAATTCTTTTTTCTATTTCTTTTCTTTACGCCAGCCACGACGCCGTCCGCGCGACGCCGCGCGGGAGAAAAAGGGCAGGAAAGAAAGGGCGGGAATAAAATTTTATTACGATTGAACTCAAATTAAAAGTACATAGCTCAACTGAAGATTAAGATACATGGTCAGATTCAAATGTTGGAGTCATTCAGTCATAGTCGTGCCTAGCCCTATAAATGTCGCCACTGTAGTCTTCGTAGTCGCCGATGTCGTCGTCGCTGGCATCAGGGTCGCGGTAGTCGAACCTCGGCGGGTGAGCAGGCATGGGCTGGGACTGAGGGTAGCGCAGGCGGGGGCCACGGCAGGCCATGACGCTCTAGAGACTCCGGTCGCGCCACCACAGCCGATGGCCGGCCTCGTTGAAGTTCGAACGTGGCGGGCCGTCCTCCTCGTGCCTGGCAAGCGCACTCTCACGCTGATTGATGAAGAAGTTGTCCCAAGTCGGGCTTTAGTCGGGATGCCACTGGGGATTCCTCCGCTGCTCTGGCGTGAGCTCGAAGTAGTAGTGGTTCATGATGGCCATCTGGCGCGCCACACCTTGAGGGACATGAGGGACCGGTACGCCTCCGACGCTCAGCAACCAGCCGGTCGAGACGCGGTAGCCCAGCGGGCAGTGGTAGTTCGAGGCGCAAAGCGCCTCCGCCTCCCAGGGGTTAGAGATACGATGGAAGCCATGGGAGAGAATGATGAGTATACATGTGCTATGTAAATGGAGGCCAAGACTACATATATATATAGTGAAAAATGGCGGGAAGACGGAGGCGGGAAGACAGAGGCGGGAACCGGTGGAAAGCGGGGGAAGAAAATAGGCGGGAACGCAATGGCGTGGGAAAATTTCATCCCGGGTGTAGGCTCAAACTTGGACAAAAGATGGGGGTCTTATCTGGGGGAGGCTTATCTGGGAGGGCCTTATCTGGGGGGGTGGCTAACCTTTAGTACCGGCTGGTGGGTGCAACCGGGACTAAAGGTGGTTTTTCTGTCAACTAACAAAACTGTGGGTGCGATAAGGACACGTGGGTAACCTTTAGTACCGGCTGGTGGATGCAACCGGGACTAGAGCTGTCGGTAGGATAAGGACACGTGGGTGGGCGCACTGCTGGATGAGATAAAGCATGTAGCGCATGACGCCCTGTCGGAGGAATAAGACAAAGCAGAAGCGGCACCGTGCCTATAAAAGGAACACCGATACGCCTTGGCAAGCAGATCAACAAGCTGAAAGGGAGAGTTTCATCCCCATGGATGGAGGAAAGGGTTGGGAAATCTCCCGTGGCGTAGCTTCTCGAAGATGTCGTTGGTGCACACGCCCTACGTCATCTTCGGAAACTTCGCCTCGTAAAAATTTCCCTACAAGCCCGTGAAAGAATCCATCTCCTCTAACAGTATTGGGGAAAGGGTTGGGAAATCTCCCGTGGCACAGCTTCTCGAAGATGTCGTTGGTGCACACGCCCTACGGCATCTTCGGAAGCTGCGCCTCGGAAAAATTTCCCTGCAAGCCCGTGAAAGACTCCATCTCCTCTAACAGTATTGGGGAAAGGGTTGGGAAATCTCCCGTGGCGCAGCTTCTCGAAGATGTCGTTGGTGCACACGCCCTACGGCATCTTCGGAAGCTGCACCTCGGAAAAATTTCCTTGCAAGCCCGTGAAAGACTGCATTACACAAAAGTGATTTCCATATTGAAATACACAAGTTATGAACCCTTTCTAGTCTTCTGAGTTTTCTTTGTGTGTTTCCATTTCTTCTGATTGCAACACAACCATGGATAGTCTTCATTATTTAGGATGATGCTTGGGTCAGTTTTTACCTTGAAGGGTGGAATATCATCAAACTTATTATAATCTTCTGATATTTCTGTCTTGTCCTCTACTCCCACGATGTTTCTTTTTCCTGAAAGAACTTTGTGGTGCTTTGGCTCATCGTATGATGTGTCCTCTTTCCTTTCTTTTATTTTTTTCGGTTTGGTAGACATGTCCTTCACATAAAAAACCTAAGCCACTTCACTGGCTAGGACGAATGGTTCGGTGTCATACCCTAGATTCTTGAGATCCACTGTAGTCATTCCGCACTGCGGGTCTACCTGTACCCCGTCTTTCAGGTTGAACTATTTGCACCGGATCAAAGGGACCTTGAAATTAGGTCCATAGTCAAGTTCCCATATCTCCTCTATCTACCCATAATATGTGACCTTCTTCCCATTGCCGTCTGCTGCATCAAAGCGGACAACACTGTTTTGGTTGGTGCTCTTTTTATCTTGGGCGAACGTGTAAAATGTATTCCCATTAATCTCGTACCCTTAAAAAGTCGATATAGTCGAAGATGGTTGATTGGCCAACAAGTATAGTTGTTCTTCATCAGTGACATTCATGAGACGTGTTTGCAACCAACCACCAAAAGTCTTCATGTGTTCTCAATCAATCCAATTAATCTTCACGTTGCTCCGGGTATTCAGAGCGTAAGATATCCTTGTGTTCCACTATGTACGGAGCCACCAAGATGGGATTATGTAGAACTGTGTAGTGTGCTTGAGTGAAAGAATCTCCATCCATACATGTTGTTTCTTTCTTTCCTAGCGTGCCTTTTCCACGCAGTCTCCCCTCATAGCGCGATTCAGGAACACCGGTCGGCTTAAGGTCAGGAATAAAGTCAACACAAAACTCAATGACCTCCTCTGTTCCATAGCCCTTGGAGATGCTTCCTTCTGGCCTAGTACGGTTATGAACGTACTTCTTTAAGACTCCCATGAATCTCTCAAAGGGGAACATGTTGTGTAGAAATACAGTACCGAGAACGCCAATCTCTTCGACCAGGTGAACTAGGAGATGTGTCATAATATTGAAGAAGGATGGTGGGAACACCAACTCGAAGCTGACTAGACATTGCACCACATCCTTTTGTAATTTTTTTAGAGTTAGTGCATTGGTCACCTTCTGAGAAATTGCATTGAGGAACGCACATAGCTTCACAATGGGTACTCGAACATTTTCCTGCAGAATCCCCCTGAATGCAACCGGAAGTAATTGTGTCATAATCACGTGGCAGTCATGAGACTTTAGGTTTTGAAACTTTTTCTCTGACAAGTTTATTATCCCGTTTATATTCGACGAGAAGCCACACGGGACCTTGATGCTACTCAGGACATCAATAAAGATCTCCTTCACTTCTTTGGTAAGAGCGTAACTGGCAGGATTTTGATACTTCTCTGGATTCAGGTTGTTTCCTTCGTGGATACTTTGCTGGTCCTACCGTGCATCCGGTGTATCTTTTGTCTTCCCATACACGCCCAAGAATTTTAACAGGTTCACGCAAATATTTTTCGTCACGTGCATCACGTCGATTGCAGAGTGAACCTCTCGGAATTTCCAGTAGGGTAGCTCCCAAAATATAGACTTCTTCTTCCACATGGGTACATGTTCGTAAACATCATGCGGAACCGATTGTCCGCCAGGACCCTTTCCAAAGATCACTTTTAAATCCTTGACCATATCATATATAAGATCCCCAGTAGGGCTGGTAGGCTTCGTTTGGTTATCTGCCTCACCTCCGAAATGCTTTCCTCTCTTTCTTACGTGATGTTGTTTTGGAAGAAATCGACGATGCCCTAGGTACATATTCTTGTTTCCCATATATATACTGTCAGTCTCACCTAAACAGTGTGTGCATGCATTATATCCCTTTTTTCCCAAAATGTTACTAAGAGCATGCCAATCATTGATGGTTACAAACAACAACGATCGTAGGTTAAATTCCTTTTATTCGTGCTCATCCCACACAGGTACACCTTCTTCACGCCATAACTATAAAATTTCTTCAAACAATGGCCTCAGGTACACATCAATGTCGTTGCCGGGTTGCCTCAGGCCTTTGATGAGCAATGGCATCATAATGAACTTCTTCTTCATCACAACCAAGGAGGAAGGTTATAGATAAATAGAGTCACTGGCCAGGTGCTATGACTAGAGCTCTGCTCCCCGAAAGGATTAAAGCCATATGTACTTAGACCAAATCTTAAGTTTCTTGCGTCGTATGAAAATAACTTGAACTCTCTGTCGATTTTTCTCCACTTCGACCCATCAGCGGGGTGTCTCAGCATCACATCTTTCTTACGGTCCTCTTTGTGCCATCGCAACAACTTGGCATGCTCTTTGTTTTGGAACAAACGTTTCAACCATGGTATTATAGGAGCATACGACATCACCTTCGCAGGAACCCTCTTCCTGGGGGTGGACTCCCCCTCAACATCGCCAGGGTCACCTCGCCTTATCTTATACCTCAATGCACTACATACCGGGCATGCATTCAAATTCTCGTACTCCTCGCGGTAGAGGATATATTCATTGATGCATGCATGTATCTTCTGCACATCTACTCCTAGAGGGTAGACAACCTTCTTTGCTTCGTACGTACTAGAGGGCAATACGTTCTCCCCTGGAAGCATCTTCTTTATTATTTTCAGAAACTTTTCAAATCCCTTGTCAGAAGTACAATTCTCTGTCTTCCATTGCAGCAATTCCAGCGTGGTACCCAACATTTTCTGGCCATCTTCGCAATTTGGGTATAATAGTTTGTTGTGATACTCTAACATTTTCTCCAACTTCAACCTCTCCTTTTCACTTCCGCAGTTTATCTTCGCATCAAGAATGGCCCGACCCAAATCGTCATCGGGGTCATAAAAAATCGGCTCATCAAAAATGGGCTCTTCTTCAGCTTCGTCTTCCCTCATTCTACTATCACCGTCTTCAGTGAACATAGGATAGTTGGTACTATCCTATTCTTCTTTGTTGTCTTCTACTATCACCATCTTCAGTGTTTAATCGTCACCGTATTCGATGGGGGTGGAAACATCCACTATTGAGGAGGAGGAAGATGATGTCATCTCGGATGGTCGTATCCTTTCGACTATAGTAGGTGGTATTTCAGAGGTGCATTTGGAACAGTCGGGGCTAGGCTCATTTTATGATCTAAAATCCTCTAGACGCACTTTTAAACCTTCAGCTGTAAAAAAGAAAAAGTGTAGATCAAAGATAACTGCCAAATGCAAGATAGTTTCCAGATGAATGGCATGTTTAGAAATAGCAGAAGTCTTCGGGACTTGGCTAAACATTTTCACGTTGCTGATTGTTGTAAGGAATATAATTTGAATTTTATAGCTATTTATGAAACGGGTAAACGGAATTACTCTCAAAGTCTCTTGAACCGGTTATCTAGAGGATTAGACTTCGAGTGGTTTTCTCGTCCACCGCACGGTAGATCTGGTGGCTTGCTTATTGGGGTCCGGACGGACACCATGGAAGTATTGGCTAATTCTGATGGTGAATATCATATCAAACTCACTATTCAGATCTGAGCTGATAATTTTATGTGGATTCTGGTCTCCGTTTATGGAGCAGCCCAAGATCGTTTTAAGGCCAACTTTTTACGTGAACTCGTTAGTCTTGCAAAGGACGATCCTCATCCTATTATCATAGGGGGAATTTCAATTTTCTTAGTTTCTAACATGAGAAAAAGGCCATTTCAATAGCCACTGACCTTTCTTGTTTAATGTTGTCATTGATAGCTTAGAATTGAGAGATGTTGAGATGGCAGGCCGACAGTTCACTTAGACTAACCGTTTACCTGACCCAACATATGAGAAACTAGATCGCGTGTTAATGGACACTACGTGGGAAAATAACTATCCTATGGTGTCTATGCACGCTCTGAAACGTATTGAGAAATTTTCGGACCATGCTCCCATACTTTTGACTACTAGAACTCCAAGACCGCCGTCTAAACGACCGTTCAAGTTTTAACTTGGATGGCTTCAGCAGGATAGATTTCACGAGATGGTTAAAAATGTATGGGAAAGACCAGCCTCTGGTAACGCCCCGATATTAAGGTAGAATAATAAGATGCGTTCTCTACGCAAACACCTTTTGGATGGGCCAGTCATATAGCTGGTATTCTCAAAAAAGAGAAGCTACACTTATCCACCGTAATTGATGAGTTGGAGGTATACGCTGAAGTACGACCGCTCACAAGCATGTAGGTGGATTTAAAAAGCCAGTTTCCCATCAATTATTTGGGGATAGCGATTCATTATCAGAGATTAACAATAGCTGAATGGAAACTAGTGGAGGAGAGACTTCAGAAGCATCTTAGTAGTTGAAAAGGTAAAATGTTATCCCTAGGAGGAAGACCGGTACTCATTAATTCAGTACTTCCAAATATGGTGTTGTATATGATATCCTTCTTCATCTTGCCGAAAGGTGTTTTACACAAGCTCGATTATTATCGATCGAGGTTTTTTTGGCAAGGGGATAGCGAGAAAAATAAATATCTACTTGTTAAGTGGAATGTCGTATGCCGTCCCAAGGATATTGGGGGGGGGGGGGGGTTGGGTGTTCATGAACTCGAGGTTAAAAACACAACCTTACTAGAAAATGGCCTTTCAAGCTTCTTACCAAGGATGGTGTATGGCAGATCCTTCTTAAGAGAAAGTACGTTGGTGCGAAAGAATTATCCTATATCATATGGAAATCCGGGGACTCGCACTTCTGGGCCGGCCTAATGGCAACGAAGAAGTTTTTTTCAAATATGATACTTTTTCCATTAAGGATGGATCGCAAATACTGTTCCGGGAGGTTCATGGTTAGGGAATAGACCTCTCTCTGAACAATATCTGGCGTTATATAGCATTTATCATCGCTAAATTGGTACCATTGCTTTAGGAATGGCAAACTCTTCCCCTTCTGTGACGTTTAGACGAGATTTATATGGCCAGTGGCTTAATGCGTGGAATGCCTTACTTCTTCGTGTGGAATCCATTCATTTGTCTGAAGGGCTGGATGAATTTCGTTGGAACTTACAAACCAATGGAAAGTTTACAGTAAGTTCGTTATACAATGCAATTATCCAACCTGATATACCAGTTGATAAGAACAAGAAGATTTGGAAGATGAAAATACCGCTAAAAATTAGAATCTTTGGCTGGTATTTATATCGAGGGTAATCCTAACCAAAAATAATCTTGTGAAACGTAATTGGCTTAGCAGTACTAAGTTGGTATTCTGTCATCATGGTTAGATGATTAAACACTTGTTCTTCCAGTGCAGCTTTGCTAGATCTATAAGATCATGCACGGAAGTTGTTTCGGATCTGTACCCCCGACTAGTGTAGCCAATATCTTTGGTAATTGGCTTTATGGTATTGATCACAGGTTTAGAACACTTATTAGGGTGGGAGCGCTTGTGTCTCTATGGCTATGCAGAAATGAAAAAAAAAATTAATGATAAGAATTGTACCCTTTTGCAGGTTATATACATATGCACCGCTAGTCTCAGTTCGTGGTCTGCGCATTAGAGAGTGGAGAACCGAGACCTCTTTATGAAGGTCTGTACACACTTGGAGGATACGTTGAGGGATACTTTTTCCCTACATGGGTGGCAGCATAATCTACGGATTGGGCCACCAACATCATCTTAGGTATTCTACAATTGCTCATGATTGATATGTAATTCGCCTTTGTGTTTTTACTTATAGATATTTAAGACTTTGGAACGGCTATGTGCATCATGGTTATGCAGAGGCCGGGTATAATTGCTTAATCAAGTAATAAAGCGTCCATTATCGAAAAAATGACACAGTAGGAAGTTTTCCCTACTATATGTGTGTCAAAATGAAATCTAGGAGTGCAAGTTTTCATAAAATTATACTATCTCTGTTTTTATATATAAGGCATTTCAAGGTAGAAATTTGATAAATAATTTAACTAACATAATATGAGTTATATATCACGAAAAATATACCATTGAATTCCATATTTAAAAGTTGTTTCCAATGATATTATTTTGGTGCTACATAACTTGTGGCACAAAATACTTAGTGCCCTTATATATTCAAATGCACGGAGTATTTATTTTAATTTTTCATTTATAAGATATATCATGGTGGTTCATGAACCACCCTGGTTCTGCCAGAGCCAGCATCGTACAAGCATGCCTTTCATATCCAATATCGAGGAGCTAAAGGTATTTTTGTTTCCCCTGCTTTTGTCATGGCATGGTCTTCTATGGCAACCTAGAGTGAAGAACAACCTGCCTTGGAAAGGATGTGTCTCTAGCAAAAGTTTATTCAGCAGTCCAAGATTCTCGTTTCTTGTGATGGACGACTTACGCAGTTATTTAAAATTCAGCTTGTGGTATTATGTTTTGTTTACGGGGTGCACACCCAAGAACATTGAAATGTGCTTTACGGATCTTGTTATGATGGTTTCATAGTGCTTTGATGTCACTCTCGATTTTCATTGTTTTTAGATCAGTTTTTTTCCCATATTTTCTTTAATTTTGTAATGTCTCTATCAAATTTATAATTCTGATTGGTTTGTGATTTTTTGGATTATTTGTATACCCTTCCACTTCCCAATCTATAGCTGCAGTTTTATAGGTTTCCATAAAGATTCCGATATAGATAGTGCTATGGTGGAATTGGTGTACCTATGGTCATACATACTCTAAATTTGGAAAAAATATTTCAAATATACCACCAAGACAAATATGGTATCAATGAAGATGAAATAAACTCCAAATAAACATTCAGCCCTAGGTAGCTAGAGAAACAGAAAACAGACACATCCTCATAGGAATGGTATTGTACCTTGAATCCGACACATTAACTAATGTAGTACAAAATCAAGTTACTCCATTGATGCGCTTTTGAAAATTACAATGTGATGTATGAATAAATTGTATACCAGCTAAAGAAACAACGTGGACGACTTTTTATGGATTTTTTAAGTGTCATGTGTACACCTAGCTAGGAACCGTCGTACCGTGAATTACAAGTCCCGAAATATGCCAAGCAAGCCTGGCCTAACATGAAACATTTAAACATCAGATTTTCTAATTAAATATATTAATTTAATCATCGTGTATAAAATATACTCCCTCCTTACCAGGGCATAGGGCGTATATTTTTTTGCACGCTTATTAAGGAGACTTGAGGCACCGTTAGTCAGGAGAGAAAAATAGGGAGGCTTCCTTTCCTACCCCTGCATGCATGGACGCGGCTTGCCTGTGCCCGGGGTGTGCGACCATCCGTGCGCCCGACGTAATTGGCATCCATCTAACGGTTCAGCGACTGTCCTCTCCGTTCGTGTTTTTCGCCTGAAAAACAAGTCCAAAATAATACAGTAAATCTCACGCCGTAATACACGCAAGCCAACTGATACGAGCGCCGCAATAATCTTGTGCTCGTGCGGCCTGGCGATGCGGCTACGCCGGCCACTTGGACCTCACGGCCGTCATCGCCATGAGCAGGTTGAGCTGACTGCGGACGACCTCATATCGGCCTGCTGCTTCACCGGCGGCGGCATCGCTGCCATTAAACAACGACATCAAGGAAGAGGGCTGCATGATTAAGGAGCTTCATCGCCGACGAGGTGAATCCTGAAATGTCAAGAGCTGCAATCGAGAAGGGCGTCGGCAATGGCCGATTGCCGTAGTTACAAACGTGTAGATTTTCTGTCAAATTTGATGGGTGACACAAGATCATACAATTTTCTGTCAAACTGAATGGCCGTAGCAAATTCACTGTGGTGGCCGGCTGCTCGGCGACGATGAAGAAGGTACCGGGGACAACAATTTAGTTGCATGATCGTAAAATTGATAGAGGGGAATAGATCATAGGAGATAGAGCAATCCATCACGACGATTAACTGAAAAACTGGGGACTAGTTGCAGAAATTTGGTGCGACGATCGGACGACTCAGCATACATATTCTCAATCCAGGAGAAGTTCGTGGGGAGTCCCGAGAGAGTTTGCCGCCGACGGCGAGCTGTTTGGAGTCGCGCCGGCGGTGACAACACGGCCGTGCTGACCACGTCCTGGACTCCGAGACGGCAAAAATCGTTGAGCAAGAAGGTACTGCGGCGAGCCGGCGACTCCAAGCCAGTATAAATTTCGTATTTAACTGTATTTATATTTTTCGTTGGGACGGAAATAAATACTCACTAGATTTAGATGTGCGCCTTGGCGCACGATCCCGCAAGATTCACAGCAATTTACATTTTGTATAACGAATGATATGGAACAGGAAAAATGACAATACATTTTTTAGGTTTTACAAAAGAAAGTCGATTGGATGAAACTGATAAAACATACGAAATCGGGAACCGAGTAGGACACTATATGGTTGGTAAAAGCTATCATATATTCCTCGATAATATACATATTTTAGGTTTTAACTCGATAGGATGAAATTAGGAGTATCTACATACATGTCTAGCGAGCTAAAAGTGAGCTAACAATAACACAAACCATTAAACATCAAGGATCTTCTCATCCAGCAAATATGAATTTTTCAGATCCCTACATAGTATTCTCTTCAAAAGGTGCGTCTACTATTCCAGGAAATTAAGACAAAAGGTTGTGACATATCAACCTCTTGTGCTTTTGCGAAAGCTGAAAATCGCTGCTCCTCTCTTGTGTGTTACCCGTCGAAAAAGTGGAAATTGGTACGATAATAGAAAATCCGATGCCCGAAGAGAGAGAAAACAGACCAGCACTTATTGTAGACCAACGCAGACAGGTGAAAATCCCCATAGTTTGGTCAAAATATTCCGCGAGCGCTCGATTACCCATCGTCTAGCTCATCTAGGTCGCCATGATTCGTCCTGCTCGATGCCCCCACGCTCGTTGCCCTGGTCAGAGGTATCACGCGCCACCAGCTCGTCCATCCGCTGCTCACCTCTTGCCTCGCGGGCACCGACAGTGGCACGGGGCAGTAGCCAACAGTGGCAGAGAACAAAGGCACTACGTGACACTGCAGAAGACCGAGTCAGAGAAAGGATTTAGCCAGAGCAGCTGCAGCAAGCGGAGGCCCGTCGGTAGGCGGCATGTGACTGTACGTTACCGCTCAATAGTTAAGAGTTAACAAAGAGAAACAACTGCTAGCTTAAGTGTATGTGGAGTTCTGTATTTTGTTTTGGTTTGGTAGAATTTTCTTCGGAAAACGAAGTGTAACCATATATCTGTATAGTTGTGTTGCATATCAGAGTTGCAATTGTATCAATGCAACATGTGCTCACTTATAGAATTGAGCTGAAATGTATGTTTCAGACTTCCACATTCTAGATCTGAACTAAAATGTATATTTTCAGACTTGAAATTGAACAGCTGAAAAGTATATTGATTATTGAACCATGATATTGCAGTCATAGCTCCGCATAGGAATTCAAGGAATAACTCAAGCCAAACAAGAAGGCATTGGTAGTCTGTGGTCAACAATTAAAATTCAAGTACCAACAGCCAAAGTCTCGCACTAAGAAACACAAGGAAAATATAGAAAAGCCTGCACCTGCTTCTTCATCTTAATCCATGTACATTACTGATAGAAGGAGATCGTGAGGACTGATCATGGGCAATAAAGTTGACAGAAGCAGGGCCAAGTTGAACTGGCATTTTGGGACTTGTTACTACACTCTTTATCTACTTCAGATGTAACGAATGCGGCAAATTCAATCACTGAGCATTAAAGGACAATAATTTCAACGAATAGTTTTTAATTTATTTTTCTTTGTAGAAGTTACATTAAAATCTTTAGTGGCACTAATGTTTGATGTCTTCTCTGATAAATATCTACTTGCTCTTGATGTATCACCTGTGATTGTTACTGCTATGTTGCTTCCTATAGCTGGATTTCTATGTTGTGATTGACATCCCTGTGATACATAGATATTACTTGTTTAAGGATTAAATAAAAAAATAAAAAATAACTTGTGTCACATGAAGAGATAAACATAGAAGTTTGTGTACCATAGCTTTGGCATGCACAAGATTTAGGGCTAAAAGCCAACTCTTAGTTCAAGGAGGAAAAATGAATTTTTCTTCTTCTTTTTCTCTAGAATCTTGCATTTCTTATAAATGATCTAGCTTTCCCATTAAGCAGTACATATACCAAACATGAACTACCAAGCAATGGAACAAGTAGGCATGAGTTCATTTTTGTGTAGAGAAAATGAGTACAGTAATTTGTAAGAAACAATGTTCATGTCGAAACATCCACAGTTAAAACATCACGACACTTGCATTGTGAAATAAATAAGATAACAATGTGCAACATCTCAGGTAAGCCACTTAGCCTTTCTCAATTAGTAACAACTAATTCAGTATAATCAACTTGCTATATTTTTTTTGTACACCTAAATATAGTTGAGTTAGTCACGTGCAATCCATTATATAATATTGCCAAATTATCAACGACCTTATGCATCAATATTGGCATCACAGAGAGGATTCAGAAAGTACATCGCCTAATATGGAGGAAGTGACCATCACATTGTCTCAATGTGACGAAACAACACCGGTCGTGCTCTGTATGCTAAGCGCCACAATCACCAACCAGACTGAACTTACCAAGTTTGTGTGCAAATAAATCCTTATCTATGTATTTAGAAACAATCTGGAGCAATAAACACAACATTCAGAATATTAATAAGTGGTAAATATGTGTTTTGTTTTCCACACAGAGAATATAGAGAAGGAACAATGTACTACCCTGCAAGAGGTTCCTTTACACTGCTATAAGATAGAAAGGCATGAACTAAATATGTCCAGAGTATTGTTCAGTGACAAATGAAAAATCATCAAGAAAAAACACCTTGCCTTCACCTCCAACCATCACCACGAGTCTGAAGGGCTAAGCTTCTCACGGTGATGGTAAAACGAACATGCTGAAGGACATGTGCCAAATGAAGAAAAATCAGGGATCGAGAACTACAATATGGCAATCGTATGACATAAATTGTATGAATGAACCAAAGACGAAGGGATGATCTTACCGTGGCTAGAGGGTATGGATATAAGATAGTACCATTTGATCAAAACAACCATCCACATAGGCACAGAAGAGTGAGCTTGGAAGATACTGGGAAATAAAATGAGCACTTGCATCACAATCATTGATTAAAAAGGAAAATCTGCAATAGCAAATAACAAAGGAAAATGCAGATTTATATTTAACGCGCAGAGCCCAGGGCATTACCACACAACACAATAATAATACAAAGTCCGAGTTTAGTAAATCTGCACTGCTTCAGCTGTCTGTGTGAAACATTTCATAATATTCTCTATTCTTATGGTACGAATTCCATATGTCTTTCTAGTCATGCTATTATATCGGGCCAAAAGTGTATACGACCATCATATATAACGTCTCTGGACTATCGTCTCTATCTTTGTCTGATTTTCAAGCAAGGAAGCTAAACATGAAACGACATTTGCATTTTAAGCAACCAAGTTAACATTTGCACCGCAAAACAAACATCACCTCAGTACCTTGCTACACAGCAAACAATACCCTTGTACTAATAAGAATGACAGCAGGCAAAGAAGCAACGGTAACCACATAAACAAGGCTATGCAAGCAGAAACATAATCGCCGAGTTGTATTCAGAGGGGTCAAACCTACGTGTAGCACAAGCAAACCCATATCCAAGCAGCAACCACTCGACACGGCAAGGTCCAGCATGAAGATAACCTGCAGGTAACAGAGCAACATACAAACCATGTGAGCAACCATACAACACCGAGAAAAAATTATGATAACGACGAGCACAAGAGCAGAGCCCAAAGGCAGCCCGAAGGCATTAGGGGGAGAACCAAAAGGGGCTAGAAAACAACAAGTATCTCAACATTTGAGACAAAGATAGAGAATATATCATACAGTAAGGTTGCCGATGTCAAGAATCTATGCCATACATTCCGCCTCGGCACTCTAAATGCCAGGAAAATTAGTTATGCCTATAAAAGAAAAGGGAAACTATCAGTATGCCATCAGACTCTAGTTGGGCGACGTCGCTATTCGGCAAAACATCATCCAGAACTAACCTCTAAATTCAAGAGGCACATGAAAACAATAAAGCAAAGATCATCGAAGAACAACTATGTATCCACGATAACCCAAACATCCAACAGTTCAGTGAGATTTTTGATTTACCTTGTACCACTTCTTCTGTGTATCTGATCTAGCAAAATCATCTAAAACCATACCATGTGTAACGGCCTGTATTAATTTAATCATTCAACCAACAGCTAGAGGAGGAAAAAAGATAAAGAATCATATGGCAGACAACGATGAACAAAATCAGATCAACAGTTTTGAGAAAAAAGTACAATTCTATACCGAGGTAAAAGTGCTCAAACTTGTACAGATAATTTGATATGGAGAAATTTATATAAAAAAATATGTGATTGGGCATATATAAAAGAGGTGCCTAAGATGAATATCATAGATGTTCCTGGCAGGTAAATAGCCATAGCAAATTTTCAATGGATCTACGAAAGCATAGGAGCACGACCTGATAACTTGACAAACCAAAGTTTGTAAAGAGGACAGAGATCCTTACTGAATACTTTCCAGGAGATCCTTACTCAAGTCTCACCAAATCAAGCAAAGTACATAAGCATACAAAGAGGAAGAAAAAGCTCCAAAACGAGCTAATTACTAAAAAAATCAGTAGAAGGTCAGGATAAAGCAGAGCCATGGCATTGTTAGGTTCAGGGAGGCATTATATGGACCTGAAATTACACAAGACATGAATGTTGTTTTCAGGAAAATAACATGTACTTCAATACTGCAAATTAACTTCTTGACCAATATTTTTAGAGCAAAAAGGACCAGAAGAGACTAAAATATGCGATAATATATGCAAATATAACCCAAAGAGACACATATTGTGCTTCAGTTTGAAAAATAAAACACATGCCTCACCTTTGTCCTTGAAAACTGAGAAATTTCCATCTCTCCATCGAAACTAAAATACTTGTCTCATCTTACCTCATTCTTATTAGTTAGGCCAGAAAGGTAGAGAAAAGGAGCCAAGTAGTATCAATACCTGGAACGATCAATCAGAATAAGGTATCTCCGAACATTTATATATGCATGTAAAAAAAGCAATATATTGTGCTCTTCTAGGATTGCAGGGTGCCTGGCCTACAGATGAATGATATTTCGATTGTCAGGCTACTTTGCAGGCATATGCTAAGGAAAAAGGAGCGCTTGTCTCCACTGAGTAAAAGAATCTACGCTGGGTACATGTATCCATTGCTTGGTGTAGAAATTGATAGTGCCTGAATACATGTATCCATTGCTTGGTGTAGAAATTGATAGTGCCTCAGTACATGTATCCATTGCTTGGTGTAGAAATTGATAGTGCCTGCTAAGTAACTTCCACTAATGACAGTAAACTCAATACATTTTTAGAATAAAACCAGAGGCAAGTTTAGGCTGGAAGAAAGCTTTCTTTTCAATGAAAAGCCTTTTTAATCTGTAAAACTAACTGAAACTTCTTTTTATTGGTATACTGTGAGGCAAAAGCCCCACATCAAATATTTTATTTCTCAAAGAAAGTATGAACATGAGCATAAGAAAATCTGACGCAACAAACCAACCTATGTAGGCACCTCATAAACTTATTGTGATTGTAACTAAACAAAATGATTGATTAGTAATCCGCTCGGTATAGATCGTGACAACATAAATGCGGCCATTAGCTCGACAGCATAGCAGAGAACCAATAGTAGTAGAGAGTAGTAGTGTGAGTCCAGACACAGACACGTTGAGTACACGTCGAGTTAGTGAGCACTACTAAAGTACTAATGAGCTCTCCACATAGCGCTGCGAGATGACCTCACAATAGGAACCATCCATCAAGAGAAGGCTATACATAACAGATCACCTGCGAAACCAAGACAAGAACAAAGAACACAAAAATCATCATGGTGTACTCGAATAGAATCAACATAGTATACTTTATGCAGACAAATATTGTCTGGACACAAACTGTTTTGGTTTCTTCACCGCCACACCATCTTTGCCACCGCTGCTGGACCTATGACATACCAGCTAGCATATAAATATGAATTTCTAAAGCAATGAGAAACGAACAAATATGGTTTAATATAGGTAGAGCCAGGTGCAGGCCAACAAATCTACCCAGAGCATAATTAAGGGCAGAGGAGAATATAAACATAATAACAAGCAGACATAAACAATGGCTATGAAGGTTCATTTTCATCTTTCACATAACGAAGTAAAATCCACAAGCACGACAACAATCCTATCTTGAAGATGTTATTAACCCGTGTGCATGAATCATTGCTATATAAATGGACTTCCAGATTTGTGGTATAAAATAGAAATAAAGTTCAGAAACATCATTACCCAATAATGTTGAATATGGATTTTCCAATGTAGGCATAAACTTTAAATGCCCATCTAGCTTCAGCCTGCACCACAACAGATGTCAAGACAGAGCAACAAACACCCAAAAAAAGCAATGAACAAGAGAGCTTGATAGATCACAGAACCATACACCACAAAACCATATATATTTTGAAAATAAACTAAATTCTAGACAAACAACGGATTGCAGTATGCGTAAAAACTCTTGTGAGTGAACATGTTGATCGAGTAGAACCAAGTCAGGTCAACGATTAACACCTTCATGGGAGTGCCATAGGACTGAGACAAGCACACATTCAAGCTTTCGCATTCAATTCTATGTTCTACTTATCTCCATTTCACCACAAGCATTACAAAGACCACTTATCCTCCATGTATATAGCGTACCCAGTATACACACGAGACTACATTTAGAGATTTCAACTAAATTCATGTGAATTTGAATTAAGGAATGTGTTTTTCGCGCGAAAGAGAAAAAAGAACCAGACATCCGACAAATTCACCGTCAAGTTCAAATTCGGTTTAGTCATGGTCGTCCTAGTTTTCAGATTAAAACATAGCCGAGCTCTATACGAAGCAAGTGCACACAAATCTCTTTTTACAATAACCTGCTATTTAAAAGCATGAAGATATTCATAGAACAAATCAATTGACAGTTAACAATATATGTATGATATCCACATAAGCAAAGCATGAATTCATCAATTATAAGATTAACTTCCATATAGAAACGGATCTAACGGATCTGCACAAACCAAAACATGATGTTCAGGGGGCTAAATCAAACAAGAGAAGTCTGCTTTCACTTTGGTTCAGGCTATAGGAGAACACATCTGAGAGAGAGAGAGAGAGAGAGGAAGAACCTGAAAATAAGAGGGAGAGGCGGGCTGACATCTTCAGTGACGAAGAAGATGTGGAGGGGTCCCTGGTACTTGCGTTGCTAGCCATCCTCGTTCCGGACGAACCAGCGTCGAGCAGTACTCCTCTAAAGCGCGTCTCCTGTGCCTGCCCCTTCGTACGCCCTCCCATCCCTGACCGGCGAGGCGGCGCTGCTCCCGCGATGGCGATCTACATCGAGCTCCACCTCCTCATCCATGGTTTGATGCTTCCTTTTGCCTCTCCCTGCTCCAGCCATGGAGCAAACCAATAGAGAAGGGATGGGGGAGAGATGGAGGCATGGATTGGGGAGAGATGGATGCAGGGATTGGGGACAGAAGATGGCACGAGATTGGCTGCGGGAATAGGCAGGGGGCACGTGAGGGGAGTGGCGGCTAGGGTTTCTACCGCTGCTCCTTTTATACCTAGCTGTAAAAATTGGATAGCTGAGATCTTTGCTGGGATGATCCGACGACCCACAAGCCTTAACCGCTGTGAGGCCCCCTATGGGGGGCATCATATATACCTTCAGACTAGATGACCGGTTGCGCTATCGCGCAAATGGCGGAATTAGGTCAGGATTAAAATCATAAGTTTTAGTTTATTTTAATATTAAGAATTAGCCCAAAAAAATCACTGGTTTAGTATATCACATAAACACTATTCCATCGATGTGTTGCACGAACATATGACAATTTATTACGGTATCACACTATTTTTCTCAGCTATTATGCTTTTGTATAAGCTGCTCCACCATATTATGGTTATTGTACCAAAAAAGGTAGCATCACAAAAGAAGCATAAAAGGATAATTACTATTGCAAGAAGCCGGTTTGAGATTTTAAGCCTCTTAACCGATACCACGGGAACCAAAACTATTATAAATGTTTGCCTCACATAAACAATTTGCATCACTATTCTCACCTGATACCCCTCACCTCCATCCCGATTTGCGTTAAAACGGTTGTTCCTCTTAACCTATCTCTCGACCACCTCCCTCCATTCTCTCCACCCATCCACGACATCCGTTGCTCACCACAAGGCTTACCTAACACTTGATAGAGGACAAACCATATTGAACATTTAAGAATCTTAAGATAGCAGTAGGAAATTTTAAAGAAATGTATTTCAGATCATCCTCTTCGAGGAGCCGCTTGACACGAGGGCGGCGACGCATCAGGCGGTGGTCAGTCGTTCCATGAAGGCACGCAGCTACACGGAGATGTTGTGGAGGGAGACGCCATGGTGGCGACATGCAGGAGGATGGCAAAGCTTCTAAAGTCAATGGTGAATGCAAATATAAATTTCTTCTATAACTAAAGCTGATGTTTGTTTACTTCAAGTTTCCTCACTTTCAAAGCCGAGGCGATGGCATCGGCAGCGTATCCCGCGCACTTTCGAACGGATTGACCTCACTTTCAAACTGAGGCGATGGCATCGGCAGCATGTCCCACTCACTTTCGAACAATTGACCACCACAGATTGACCATATCTTTTAAGATTAATCGGTTTATTAGAAAATCCATTTTAAAATATATAATCCACCAATAATTTAGTGGCCACGGAGAACCGAACACGATTGAATTTAAATGGTTCCCACGATGTCATAGCTGCAAATTACAATCTATTACTATATAAGTGAGTGATTTTGTTAATTCAACAGAAAATGGAATAGAACTCAAGGAGATATTAAGCACAAATTATAGCAGAGTGCAGTCTAAACACGATATCTTTAAAAAAAACTTCAGAAAGGCCATAAGTCGAGTAAAAAAGTTTAACAACAGGCCAACAATGCATAATCAAGCAGGCCCCAAACAGTATAATCATGAGCTATGAATAATACATTACGCAGTTCACCACATCTCTTGTATCTTTGGAGAGTGAGGCTGAGCCGCTTCTCAGCTCCATCAGGATAACCCCTGAGGCGAATGTGTTGACCTAGACGTACACGACGCCGTCGAGAGGCCCTATGTCGACGACAACATCGACAACATTAGAGCTGTAATCGAGCATTCTTTGCTGTAACAGATTTACGGATGCTGTCGAGTTATTAGGCATTTTGATGTAAGCATCATATGCTCACAATGAGTCTAAAGCAATCGGGATAGTTGTTTAAATTGGTAAGCACAAACAATGAAAACAAATAATGCGATGTCCCTAGCTTGATTCCATCCTTTGTCACTTTATTTGCAAATTTACAGTATTGTCTAAAAATTGTGAAGCACATGCATACATAGCACTGATTAGCAATATATACAATATCAAGTCTACTCAAATAGAAAATCAGCCGCTGATAATTAATATTGCACATGAACCAGTTCTATTAGTGTACACAAAGATTGAAAATACAAGTGGAGGAAGAGCAAACTGACTTCGTACATCGGTACATGATTTGGCCGTTGTCATGGAAGGATGCTCCCTTGGCTGATCCGGGTAAGAGAAGGGTGGACCGATCTCATTGTGCGCCTTCTTCAATCCATAAAACGATGGAAGGATGCTTGCCTCACAAATTTGGGTAAGAGAAGGCTGGGATGCGCCTGTTCTATGCCTTCATCCATCCATACCACGTCCTACAGTCATGAAGAAACCAACCTGAGTATGGTTCTTACAATTAGAAGAGAAACAGAATAGTTACACAGTATTTTCTCTAATGTAATTCCCGGTGCATATGTTACCCATCAAAGTATGTCAAATCTTCATTAGGTTATTGCATAATTTATCGTGAAAGAAGAAATGTTTCTACGGGGTAAAGACTTAAGAAAACAAAGGAAAACATTTAAGACCTTAAGAAAGGTCTATTAATAACAAAATAATCATCCCGGAAGTCTCCAACATTTGCGACAAAGAGACAAAATAATCATCCCAGATCCCACACTGGTTTTGAGTACTGTCAGATCCCAAGAACTCACTGTCCAAACTGACAGAATTATCTGCGCGATACAAAATTGAGAACAAAACATATAAGTAGACACCATGCTTTCCACCTAAGGAGACAAAATAAACCTAAAGGAAACAGTAGTTTGGCTAACAACATAACATTACTAACCTGGTAAGCAGTACAGACTTTTTCATTGCATATAGACCTGGTAATCCAATCATCTTAGTTAGTGAAGAGTGACTTCCATTCCCTAATGCAAAACTAAGTGATGAATTTTTTTAGAAAATTAGTAGAAAATTATTCGCGTATATACTGAATCTGACTATAAAAGAAAGCAAAATATTTGAAACAGTTTCAACGAAACTACTTTATAACTGTGGTGTTAAAAGTTAAAAGTAAGCTAAAAAGAAAAAGTAGATTTATCTTATTGATGTTTTTTATTATCTCCGAAAAAAAGAAACTTGCACTGAGTTTGGTGTCGTAGTCCTATCTGAATTATTTCAAGGTAAATGTTTTCCTGAAAAGTGTCAGTGTAACGGAAGAACCAATATTTACACTGAGTTTGGTCGATAAATTCTTGTAGCACCTTCTGTGGTAGTTTGCTATGTTCAAAAAACAAAGGGAATAAATCTCTGGGATAGAAGTTTGAAAGCAATAGCATATTCATTATGGACATAGACACACTGCAAAACCTGGCATGATGGAAATATATCTTGGGAATGGGATTTTGTGCCTAACTAATGTATTCGTGTTGAGTTGTATGGTGTGTTGTCGGTCCTTCTTAGGGCTTGTGCATATAACATTATCAAAGCCTTTGAGTTCTTGCGAAAAAAACCCTTTAACTATGACATTATATTTCTTAAAAAAACTGGCGTTCTACCAAACAAGAACAGTGAGAGCACACAGCGCCAAGTCTGTTTAGCAACATTTTTGCAGCAAGATGTTATCATTATTTATAGAAGTTAAATCACATGACAAACATGTGACACGGCTGATACATATATATGAAACAAGATTGACGACCAACAAGCCTGAAAAAATCTATGGCTGACTCACAGGCCCTCACTTGGAGATCTTGGCGCTAAGCTCCCGGACCAGCTTCGCGGCGACCATAGCCGTCATCCCATCCACCGTGTCACGCTGTGGGTTGAACTCCACCACATCTGCCGCCACAACATCGCCTTGCAGATTCTGAAGGATGTTGAGTACGTCATGGAACGAGAGGCCTCCCGGCTCGATGTGAGAGACACCAGGAGCGAATGCCGGGTCGAGGCAGTCCACGTCGACAGAGACGTACACTCCCTTTACACCTTCCCCAAGTTTCTGAGAAAAACAATAAGAATAAACAAGGTTGGTTGCAAGTTTTTATTACTTTAATACTCTGGTTATAAAGCAATCCGCAAATTAAAGGAGCTCCAGGGGGCAAACAGGGCTGCGCATGAGTTTTGAGTTAACACGGATGAATGGTATATTCTGATTTGTGAATGTCAGCCGAAATTAATAACAAACTAAAGACCTAATTTTGCAGAACAGCACCATATAACACCTATCAATTGTCCTCATGTTAAAATGAACAACTGATAAAGTAAAACAAACATGCAATAATTGTGGTTTACATGTTAAGAGATTCTCAAGCTTCTCCCGATCTCTGGAGAAGGTACGCATCTCATACTGTTCCACACCAAATCTCTTCCCTTGTTCACGTCCTTCTTTAGTAATTGATCTAAGTCCAACCTGAAATCCATCAGATACAATGTAAACGTAAGATACAGAAGCCAGATAAAACCAGGTTTGTCCACTCGAAAATATGTGTATGGTCCATAGGCACTCATGATCCGGATTTTCAAACAGACCAAAAATCGTACGGAGTATTTATAAGTCTTAGAAAATTTTGACATAAATCATGCACGTATATATAGCCTTGAGCACTTGATACTCATGTGTACCAATTTTCAAGGAAAAATATGTACATATGTGGCCTCCACTATAAAGAGAAATATGCAACTTGCACAGTGAAATCCCAATACTTGTACTATTCATCTGGTACTTTGACTATTTTTACCCAAGTTACATACTATCGAATTTAACTTTCAAACTTGGCACGTACATACTTTGCATACATCCTCTACATGCAAAATTATTTCTTTTCGCATTTAGTATTTTTTTTTAATATATGTTCATGCGGGATCCGGAATATCCATGTTCTGAAAACTCCTGTTATTTGTCCACTTGACAATTGAACACAAAGAGGTTAGTCCAGGATATCTCACTGGTCGTTTACACTAATGGACAGGGAAAAACGATTCTTTTAACAGTCCCAATGCAGTAGATATCCTGTAGCCCGTACTTCAACATTCATAGCCAACTGATGCTAAGTCCTCTTAATTTGTTTTACAAAAGAGTGGATTACAAAACCATCATGTTTAAAATTAATATCTTCTTTGAGTAGTAGCCCAATGGCCAATTTGAAATGCAGAACTCAGACATGATGGAAAATTAGGATTACCTATAGAAGTCTCCTAGCATAACCTCCTTCCATTATTCTTGCAAATGAGGAAGCATGTGAGTACTTGTTCCCTTCAAAACAATCATAGATATCTGGATGTGCGTCAAGATGAAGAATGTCAACAGGTCCACCAAGCTTTTCGGACACAGCCCTAACAACTGGATAAGATATTGAGTGATCGCCTCCTAATACCAACGGCCGAAGAGGATCCTATACAATGGTGTGCCACTGTCGTTAAATATGTGAAAATAATGTTCAAACATTATTTTGCTCAAATAGTTTTAAGCCTTGTTATAGCAAATCTCTGGCCAGTTTATGTAAACTATTATTACAAACTTCAAACTTCATTGGATTCAGAAATAAGATGCCTCGGTTTTTCTGAAATAAATTTCTGAATCAATCATTGTGGGATAATATACTTACTTCCTCCATGACTGTTTTGACAGACTCACTGATTACATGCATTAATCTGTCATCTTCAACACCGCAGTCACGAATCTCTTGTATAGGGACATCACCAACATCTGTTAGAACTCTTGGGTCATTTAACTCCTTGCCTGCATAGCACAAAAGGCATGATTTTCTAAAAACATTTCCATCCAACATAGCTACTAAGCATTTCGATGTTGTTAAATATACCTTCTTCGGTGCTAGAATTGGTGCTTCCACACCAAATGGCCTCCCTTATGCGGGGAGGAGCAAATGCAGGCCCCTGCAGGAACGATGAGTTGTGCCCTAGTGGTACTCCTAAGAGAGATGCAGAAGCTTTGACGCCACCCATAGCACGCAGCAGCTCTCCCTGAGTTCAAGTATAAGCAAAATCAGGACAGGTAGAATTGGCACAGGAGTTATATAGATGAAAGTGATGCTACATCCTAAAACACAGAACCTGGTCACAAATTTCACTGTTTCGCTTCGATCAGCTGGTAGGGTATGCATGTTTGTGTTACTATGAAATATGAGCCTGCAGTTTTAATTGTAGATATGGAAAAATTAAGCATTCCTAAAGGAAGATAAGGAAAATATAATTTGTTGCCTACTCCCTTTCTTCACATGTAGCATGTTATATGACATATATACCACTAATTTGTTAGCCAATTCCCATGTTCAGAAAAATAGTTATTCCATAATGAAAAATCGAGGAAAGATGAATCCTGATGCTAAATTCAACTATTTGACGATCCGGTAACTAATATCACCTCAACTTTATGCTTACGAGTACATAATTGAGGTTTCCATACAAAGTACCACCAAACTACAGCCATGCCACTCAATTATCTTTAAAAATAGGAACAACTAATGCAATCCGTATTCAAAAAACACAAACACTAAGTTATTAGTAAAAAGGAGGAGGTATCCACCTTTGGACGAAGACGTCAGTAGAGTAAAGCATGTCAATACGATGATACCATCGACATAGGCATAAATAATACGGCAGAAACAACCACTGAATCTCCGTGCACCAATGTTGGGTGTTGTCACGGCTAGTGGAATAGTCTACCGCCTCCCAAACCCAAACATTACAAGTCATAGCCCAACATCTGCAAAGCAGCCAAATAAAATAAAAACGTCAGCACATATATCTTATAGCAGAACAGTACATTTGAATCATATGAGGCAGCCTATCATCGTAAATGACCTACGAAGTCTGTGAAAAAAGATATTCACAGTACCATAGTAACTAAATTCACCCAAGGTATAAAATAAATCTCACTTTGAGTTGGGCACAATAACTATTCATCAAATTAAGTGAGTTATATGCTAACTCTTAAATAATAATCATGTAGTTCAAACCATTGAGCTTGTTCAGAAATTAGCATGAGGAACGAACATTCAAATGTTGGATCTAACAGAGAAACTTATATTAAATCATCACACGTGACCTTACTAATACCAAAGATTCTCTAGAGGGCTCTATGACATATGATTTAACGGCTGGAGGTACATAACAGAGAGCTATATCCAAAATTTAAAAATGGTTAAACACAAGACAAGGATCAACATCAAATTCTGTCGCACCAAATGCATGTAAGCTCATACTTGAATTTTTAGGTTAAAACCAATATTAGAAAACTAATGCAGTTTTCAATTGGCATGCCGTTTTGGGGGATAACCCAAAGAACAAAAAAACGGAGAGCTAGAAAGTATCCAACACACATGATATTACCATAATCTACACCTGGATGACCCATCAATGTAACCTGGGGCAATAGATCTTGTGCAAGCACTTCAACAAGGTGATAGGAGCTGGACTGTTTCATGGACAATTGCAGCCATGTTTCTGCTTGCTATGACTGATCTATGTCCAGCCAGTGTTCAGAGAAATCGGCACTGTCATGTAGAAGAAAAAGAGGCTGGGCTAGCTAGCATAATGCAAAGAAAATCAATTACACATAAAAGAAAAAGGAGAGGCCTAATTATATATAAAAACCTCAGCAAGTAGGAAGTGCACTGAGTTGAGATTTTGCGGGAGCAACACGAGCAGAGATTTTGTTCAAAATTAGACTTGTCTGAGCAGATCTCGTGGAGGGGAACTTTGTGAAGTAATGGCCTAAATCTTCTCAATCTATTGAGAGGACTTCAGAGATATATTTATGGGATGAGAAACAAATTTGGGGGAAAATGGGCGATTGATTGCGAAAAATCTCTCTGCAAGGCTTTCAATTCTTCCCTGCCTCCCTTGCCTGCTAATGCAGTTTTTTTACATTCTTCAAGAATGAATCAGAACTCTCCAAACTAAAACAACCAAGTGAGTAAGGTACCAAGTTCTTGGGGATGAAGAGGAGTGAAGTGGCAAGGGATGCAGCAGGAAAGGAGAAGACAAGCGAACCAGCCAACCAGGCAAGATGAGCTTCTCATCCTGCAGTGACAGAACATTTTAGATTTGAAAACAAATATTGTGAGGATCTGCAGCGCAAACATGATGAAAAGATGAGTAAAATTAGACCAGATGGCTTACAAAGAAGAAGGTAGAGGGGATCCGGATGGGCATCAGTCGTTCTCCATGATGAACTAAGGCCGCTTGCTCTTCCCTCCTGTCGCCGGCCTCCTTCCTCTCCCCTGTAACTCCTCTAAGCGGAGCACCGCCGCCCCTGCTGATTCATGTCCGCGCTGCCCCGTGGCTTCTTGTCTGTAAATTCAGCCACCTAATAGTTTAAGCAAGATCTATGAAATGAAGATGTCGCATGTGGTACAATTTGACGACCATTGATTTATGGTTGTAAATCCCTCCCGTAAAGGATTTCTCAAGCTCCACTATCACTCTCACTACCCTTCTGACAAAAGTACCTATGCAAAAGAACCGCAATATAGTTAGGCACTGCCTGATCATTTACCAACTAAGGTTGTTCCTGGCTTAACCTGAAAATACCATCGAAATCAAACTAATAATGTGGTCCTCCAACACCTCAATTACTGGAGGAACAAAAAAGCAAAATAAATGGGCATACATATTTACCTTCTAGCCCCATGAACATATGTCTACAAAAATCAGTCACTTGACCTGCTTGTTCTTTTCTAAGCCCCTGCAATGGAAACAAAAAAAAAGTTGGTTTACTATCAAAGTGAACACATCTGTAGCTAGAATCTATCACAACATTTATTCATTTCATTTGGCGATTTGCATGCATTATTGCCTATTTTGATGATGGAACAATTAATTCATTCGATGGAGAGAACAAATCAAAGCCGGCAGATTAATACAATGATGAAGTACCAGTCTATGCAAAGTACACATTCTGGGTTTTGTGTAAACATTAGGCAGGTACCAACCAATCTCTAAACTTGCAAAAAAAACTTCCATTAGTACCAATATATTACATTCGCAAATTTTTCTTATCACCCACACCATAATTTAAGCACATCTATTATTCACTGATCATGCCACCATAAATTAGAACAAAATATACTGCAGCAGAGTCGAGGGATAAAGCAAGGAAAAAATAAAAGACCCAATGTAGAACTAATTACATACGTTCAGAGCGTTACTTGACCTACACACCGGAATACAAGCCTTTGTGAACCAAATTAGAAAGCAGGACATCATTGCCAATTCATTTATTCTAGTGTCTAATTAACTTAATCTATTCCATAGTTTGTAGATATCTACCCACCCACAAATTAGGCATGATAACCTTCCAACATGTACTACTATGCTCTCACCGCATTTTGCACCTCATATATCAGAGTGATTGACACAAAAAACAAAGTGGTGAGACATACATAGCAGCAACCTGATAGATATTGATAAGAAAGAATAGAGAGGGAATACCAGTAGAAGCCATTTCACAACTTTGGGGTGCAGCGGCACAAGCGTCGGAGCTCCAATGCTCCAGCCCAAACCACCCTGTATATTGTGTCATCTATTAGACAGGGACAACAACAATAGCATCTCTTTTACAATTCCATTCTCGGTAGTAACAAATCTGGGAGAGAGAAACCATATTGTTCCTATTTCCTTGAAGCATGAAATTTGTGCAATAACTATGAAAGGAATCTGACAAAACCTGAGCGCTCACCTAGGACAATGAAAACACTATATTGTTGCTCAATCCATCCCCATTCTGAACCGTCCACTGCCTGCAATAAAAACCAAAGGAAATCAACCAAACTGGGTATTGTCAATAACCCCAAGTGCACATCCTAGAAACCCAGCCTCCAACCTGCCAAGGAACATTACCGTCCACCTGTCCAGCCTGACGCGGAGGTGTGGATGCTACCGACGGAGATAGGGAAACCGAACCTCTTAGCCAGTAGACCGCCGGCTCAATCTCCTGCACAGTGCCAAAGGCCGCCGGAGTCGACCTGTCCTCCGTGAGGACAAGCACGAGGCGTACGGCGGCCTCCGTGAGGACGAGCTCGTGGCATACAGCGTCCTCCGTGAGGATGGGCTCGTGGGCGGCGTCTGCGCCGCCCCCACTGTTTCTTGACTGCATCCCTCCGTGAGGACGAGCTCGTGGGCAGCGTCTGCATCGCCCCCACTATTTCTTGACCGCATCCAGGGCCAGCCTGTTCAAGAGACAGGGGGGCGCTGCCGCTTCTTGCCCGCACCGCGCCCTGCTGCCTCTTCTCCGTGCAGCACCGCTGCTTCTTGCTACCCACCGCCCCGCTTCTTCTTCTCCACGCCGCCCGCCGCTGCCTCTTCTCCGCGCCAGCCTGCAACCTCCACGCCGCCGACCCACTTCCTCTTCTACGCGCTGCCCGCTGATGCTTCTTTCTTCCGGGAGCAGTCTATCACTGCACAAAGCGATGCAAATATATAGAAAATCAGATTATTGGCTGCAGCACCAAATAAATCTACTCTAGATTACATTACCAACTTTCTAATGAGTGGATATGTATTATCAATTTGTATATGTTTTTGTACAACCTACATGCATCTTTCTAGACTACAAAGAACACATTCAGTAAGAAAACCAAGTCCTTACATCACACATGCAATTATTTCAGAATAAACAAAACCAAAGATACAAGCTACAGTGAGTACAAATGATAATTACACTGTTAGTCATCAGAGATAGAATTTATATATGTCGAGCTTCTCAGCCATAGAAGCCTGTGAGGGGAGACACTGCCGAGTGCTGACATAGTTAATTAACCCAAATTGTCTAACCTTTTTATGTGGGGAACCAAAATTATCTAACCAATCTGGTATTTTCATGGATTCTATCTAAACTAAAGTTTCAAGATACGGAGTATAGTATAGCGCTGAGTTACCGGGCACAGAACTCCGAACAACCTGTCAAGTGTCAACTCTTACAACAGATGCCCGCAATAGTAACTTTGCAGCACAGAGAGATGGATGTACATCTGCTTCACCAATATCCAAGGAGATGGGCGCTCGCCTCCAACCCTCCTAAATCCTTCATACAGAAAACGAAACAAATTCTCAGGAGTGTGGAGAGATCTAAATCGAGATCGCGCAGCTGCTCCGGCCAATCCAAGAGAATTTAACAGAGGCTCCGATACAGGCAATAAGCGGACATCAGATGGAAGAGGAGAAACTAACCTTGAACCCGGCTTTCAACGTCAGCATCACCCGCGCAAGCAGTGGCGGAGCTTGAAATAATTCCATGGGCGGGCCATGCTAACGGAAAGCAGATTTTTTTTTTGGTCTGAACTATACCTAGACATTAGCTATTACTAAAAAATTGTGTACCCATGGCTGTTGAAATTTATAAAATTGAAGAATAAATTGGTAAACAATCCACCAAGCTAGCAAACTGCAGCCAAGAATTTGGGGAAGAAAAAAAAAGTACATGGGTAGGAAAAGTGGGGAAGATTAGGAGTTGGATTCAATGGCACACTTGCTTGGCAGCTGGTAGATCTCTGGCCGTTGGCCACGCTCGTGCAGTGCAGCCGCAGCTGTGCGGCCATCTCCTGGTCGCCCCATGCCTGCGGGTGGCGGATCGGCAATGATACATCCTATTGCTAGCTCCCAATCTACGGATTCCCCGACTTTCGGTCTAAATCGTTACGGCAGGGTAGGGATCGAGACGACCCCATACGCGTAGGGAATCAGTAGATTGGGAAACAAAACTGAGAGATGAGCAAGAGAAGATCAACATAACGGGCCACTGCCTTGAGCTGGGTCTTTGATTCATAGGAGTAAACAATTTTTTGGCAGAAAACATGGGCGGGCCATGGCCCGGGTTTGCCCCAATGAAGCTCCGCCTCTGCGCGCAAGAACGGCAGGCGGCCAACCCACATCAGGGGAGAGGGCATGGAAGGAAAATGCTGACCACCAAAACAAAGGAAGGAGATGGACGGCAAAGGGGGAATGCGAAGTAGCCCAGACTTTTCTACTCCGTAACTTACTTTTCCTCACCTCACCTTCAGCCGTCGAGAGACGCCGCCGCCCCGCTTTTATCGGCTCACCGCCCCGCCGAGAATTGATTCCCGTCGGCGGGACCCGCTCACGGGGACCACGGCGACCGGGAGGACGAGCGGCCGTCCGTGCTGCTCTGGAAGCTCGCCTTGCGACATCGCGCTGAAGCCGGCCGTTCCCCCTCCGCCGTGCTACCGCCGCCGCCGCCGCGTCGGGCGGTCAACCTGCTGCTGCCGATGCAGGGCGCGGTTGGCGGCTGCGAGAGGTCGAGAGCAGCGATGGAGGAGGCGCGGAGCGACGGAAGGGGATTGGGGATAGGGTTTTCACCGAACCACCAAAATATCTGGAAAATGAAATGACAAAAGAAACGCGAACGAGCGGCGGCTTCTTCGATGCGGGCGCGGCCGCCGCCGCGCGCTTCCGTGGGCTGCTGAGGCGCGACGGCGGCTGCTCGGGGTCGCCGTCCGCTGGCGGCGCGAAAAGTCGACGGCGGCGACCATTGAGAGGAGGAGAGGGGTCGGTGATCTAGATTTTCTCACCTCTGGCGATTTGGGGAAAAGAGGGACGGGGATTGGGGAGCGAGGAGGGAGGCCAGGATTGGGGAGCTCCTGCGATCTAGATTCTCTCACCTCTGGCGGACAGACGCGGACGAGCGAGCGTGGCTGCCTCCGACCGGCGGCCCCCGCGGGTAGCTGGTCCCATACGTCATTGACTTGTTCAGATGATCATAAAGTGAGAAAACAATTATCGTATCCGACGGTTGTGGTGAAAAGTGGGACTTGAGATTTACTGTTGCAACTTGATTGGACGACCCAGATTCGTTTGCCCCTTTCAGACCCCCTGGTTGTGAGGGTAGTCTTTAAACATTTATAGGAGAAATGCAGAAGCACGATCGAAGAGGATAGACGCGGAACCATTAGATGGATGCCAAGTACGTCGGGCGCACGGATGGTCGCACACGCCGGGCGCAGGCAAGCCGCGTCCTGCATGCAGCGCAAGCACCTCCTTAATTATCTCTCATTAACTTCCCAGCCTCTTCGGTTTACCCATCACGCTGTCTTCCTTTTCCACCTAGCCCCTTCTCTCTCTCCCGTACAGTGCAGGAATCGGGAGGCCCCCCAATCGCGGCAGTAATTCAGCCCAGGAGTCGAAGCGAACGGCGTGTGCGCGTGCGACTCGAGGAGCAAGCCATGCGCGTGCAGCCTGGGATTGCAGGGGTAATTCTGGAAACGATCGGGAGGGAGGGCCCTGGCGCCTTAAGCCTTGACCAAAAAACATAAATTTTTTTACGCCTTATGCTCTGGTAAGGAGGGAGTATTAATAAGAATATAATTTTATAATGTACTACTAGAAATTGAGTATATCTAGTTTTTCTTGGATTTTAAGAATACACAACAATTTCTCTATAAAAGCAATCCATCTCGCGGTCATGTAGTTTTGGCTCATGCCGCCAGATGAATCATAGATTTGAAATAAATGAGATTAATAAATTCTGGATACTGTGTGTGCTCAATTTTTCACTATGGTTTGTGTTCATTCAAATTTTGCATGCAAAAATCTGCATATATTATCCCTTTTAAGACCACGAAGTTCAGTGCTCCAAGCAACCGACAAATTGCTCAGCTTGTCTTTTTAGCACATGTCCCAATATCTTCGTTTTGTCCATACAAATTTGCAGACTACCCAGGAACATGAACATTTACATGTCTATTTTTTTACATAATTTTTTAAATATTTACATATTAATTCACATGCAGGTGCATATTCTCTTGTTATTCGAATTGTATATATAGTCGATGTCGATTGTTTAAAATAATAATTATTTTTGTTATTCCAGAAATAATACTCGGTTTCGAGATATTCTAGGAATAATACACTGTCGGGTAGGGAAACCAGAAATTTAAATATCGGGGTAGAGGAACCTGAGTAGAATTATTCGGGTTTGGTCAACCCGACTTCTCCTGTTTCCGCGCGGTTGAAAAAAAAAGCAGAAATCGGGGACGCTGAGCCCGATTACTTTAAATTGGCGTAGAGTAACCCGATTCATTGCAATCGGGTTTGGCGAACCCGATTTTGTTCTCCACCACCATTTTAGCCACCCCTCTCCCGCCACCCCTTCCCACCACCGGTATTCCCTCCACCTCTTCCCGCCATCGTGTTTCCCTCCACCCCTTCCCGTCACCGTGTTTCCCGCCACTCCTTCCCGCTACCATTTCCCGCCAACTAATCATATCGGCTCTCTATAAAAAGAATAGAACATCTAGATTGTTTCAAACAAGCATTCGTTGTATCCGTTTCTTCCACCGCCATCGGCTGCTGCCATGAGTGTGCCTTGCTCGGACCAAGACTGGATGCCTAGGAAGAAGAAGCATTCAAGCTTGCCCCCCGATATTCGAGTGGAGCGATGTTGGTGCGGCAATCTTGCGAAGGTGAAGGAGTCGGAAGACTTCTCAGATAAGTTTGGCATGCTGTTCTTCATGTGTCCGAACTACGATCACGATGCACCGGCAAGCTCGGCTTACCCGAGACCTCCAGTAAGTTGTTAGCTAGGGAAATAAATAAATAAATTTATTTATTTATTTATTTTCTTTAACGTAGTTCCAACTGTTGCAGTCTCCGCCACAACTTTCTATGTGGTACCACTGGATTCGTCGAGCGGGGGCGGACATCAAGGAAGAGGAGGCGGCAGCTGCCGCAAAGGCGAAAGTAGCGTGAGAGAGATGGTTGCAGAAGCATCGTGGGGGAGAACAATGAGTGGCTTGACTACTAGGGGAAGAGACTTGATGCGGAGAGGGCAAGATTCGCGGAGAAGGAAAGGGTGAGCAAGGAGCTTCGTGAAATGGAGAGGGTGCGGAAGAGAGAAAGTTCCGCTCAGGCGAAGGCAGCAGAAGAACATGGCGACAAGACTAGAAAACACGATGGACTCAGGACGACTAGATTATAGTTGTAGTGACGTTGAGTATCTTAATTTAAGTTGTAGTGTATCGATGTATTTCACTTTCACTTGGAGCGTACGGATGTATGTTAATTTCAGCTGTAGTCTTAATTTGAAGTGAATTTGCAGCAAATATGTTGTGTCCAAAATCTTGCCGCCCAATTTTGGCTCCATTTTTTCCCACTCAAATGTTCCCTCGTAATATTTCTGCTCAAATTTTCCCGCTCAACTTTTTCCAGCCCAATTTCCCTGCCATTTTTTCCCACCCAAATTCCCCGTCATTTTTCCGCCCAATTTTCCCGCCACAACCCTGCAACTCACATATTCCCGCCGAAACTCATCCCTTCTAGCCTATAAAAACTCCACATCATTTCCTTGTGTTGCAGTGTGTTGTATCTACATGATGGATCCCCATATAAGAATCCCCCATCTTTTCAACGAATTCATGGCCAAACCTCTTCTAGAAAGTGCCCGCTATGTGATGAGGGAGGGTAAGGTAGAGACATTTGAGAACTTCATCAGTAGCGACGCCTTTCTCCGTAAGGTGGGTAGGGAATTTGAGACTTGATCTTATGGATATCTGCTCAAGAATATGCCTGCTCGTAGCCCACATAAAATAAGATGTGAGCTTATCAGGTTGAATGAGAATTGGAAGAGACTAACATGGAAGGATGAAGAAGAAAAGGAAAGGCTTTTGAAATGTCCAGAAAGGTGGGCGGATGAGAGTGAGGACGACGGCAATATCTTTGAGCCTAGCAGCAAGGCGAAGAGAGCTGCATGGTCGAAGGGCAAGAGTGCCAACTTCTCAAAGGGCAAGAGTGTTGCACTGCCATTCATCAACTCGGACGATGACTTCGAGCCTAGCACCAAGGTCAAGAAAGATGTATCGTCGAAGGGCAAGAGTGATAACTCCTCGAAGGGCAAGAGTGCTGCACCGCCGGTCGTCGACTCAGACGACGACTTTGAGCCTATCACCAATTCCAAGAAAGCTGCATCGTTGAACGGCAAGGGAAAGGATGTGTAGCGTTGTTAGTGTTTTAGTTATCATTAGTCATGAATCTTGAACTATGTTGTAGCATTGGTAGCTTTAATTTGTCAGCAGAGATGTATATTCCAGTAAGTTGTGTCTTAATTATCGCTTGTAGTTGAATTTGAAATGTTTGTTGAACACAAATAGTACTAATATGTCTTTCGTAGATAGTAATGAGTCGCAGGAATAGTAGTCATACATGGTCCATACAAATAGTATAAATACACTATATGAAGCTAATAGGAGTAGTAATATGTCTCATCCGTACAGATGACTCACTCAGTGTCATCTCTCTGACCACGGGCCCTCCCTCGACTCCTCGGTGGAGGTCCATGATGAAAAAGTGATGGCGAGTACATACAGAAAAGTGGATGCCGGTGTCGGGGAGGAAGCATGTAGTCCTGGTCGTGTTGACTGTCCTGCGTGGGTTCTGTGGGATCTGGAGGCGGAGTCTGATGTTGAGTGGACATCCACTCTTGATGGATGTTGTAGTTCTCCTGTTTTTCGACATGATCATGAGAACTCTACCAAAAGGATCGTGATCCGTACATAGACGACATAGGTGCCTCACCTATGATTAGATATAAAAACCGTTAGTCACGAGGAATTTTACACATGGTGCACAATTGCCCTTCATGAACATCTGGCTTCACTGCATACCACTTTCCAGAACTTCTAACTTGAAACGATGGTTATGAATACCCTTTGCATGTTCATTGCCCACTGAGTGATTGCTTCCTGCAGATATCTCTTGTAAGCACATCTAGCACCAATTCAGATGGTGTTCATGTTGTACTCCAAGTAGAGGGGATCGGATCATCCTCCTCGTTGTCATCTGAATTATCGGATCCACCGGATTGATCAGAATCAAGCTCATCCTCCACTCCATCCTCGTCTTTCTCGTCCATCATGTTCTACATCTTCTCTTCTTCTTCGTTGATATCAACCTCGCCACTACCATCTTGACCACCGGTTGCATGACTACTCTGCCCAGATTGGAAAATGCCGCCTCAGCATTACAAGTTTGACTGTTGTGGCCTGGATGGAACTCACCCTCGCCTTAGTGGGAATTGACCTCCTTTGACACGGGAAGAATTAAGGCCATGGTGTGAGTTCCCCTACGCTCGCACGCTTCTAACCAGTGCACCCACTAAGAGGTCCACAAAGCATGCACACCCACAGTGTATGCTTCGGGATTAAGCCCGGAATTCACGGTGAACCACTCCTTCAACTAACAATCACGCCATGTTTTTGGGTTTGACAAATGCAGCTCCTCGTACTGAAACTCGCTCATATCAGCTCCCATCGGGACTGTGCCATTACCGAAGTAAAAAAAAATTACTCTATCAGTCACATCTGATCACCTATACAAAATACAGACTCGTAAATAAAACGAGCACCTGCCCTCGTAAATAAATAAAAATAACAACGACGAACAACAATATAATTTTTTTCTACCGGTACCTATATCAGTAATTAATCCGGCAAGCTAACGAGCGCAACATGCATGATTATACCATCTAATATCAGGGATTGTGGTTTACCCTTGAAGCGTACGAAACAACTCCGTTAGCAGCCCAGCTCCTCCACCATGCAGTACCACCACCACCAGCAACAGATGTCGAGGTGGCTCCGCGGCAATGCCCACCATGAGGAGCTTACGGTTAGCGGAAGCACACGATGGAGATTTTGGGAGCGAGATGGCACACGACGTACCCAAGTTTACGTCCCCGCGGAGGAGGATCGCTAAGTCCTGCTAGCAATTCAGTATATGATAATATGTATAAAGGGGGCTACCATAGGCGGAGTTGTATCTAGTCTATTTCTACTATGCGAGTTGCGATGTCTAGACGTATCGCGTGTATGTTTTTTTCGTGCCCCCTAAGGGTGTCCCTGCCTGGCTTTACATATGCAACCAAGCTAGGGTTTACAAGAGCCCTAGTCTTTTATGAATTGGAGTCTTCTTTCTTGTCGTCCAAGTTGATATTACATGCGAGTCCAGCTTGTCGAATCCTACCGTTGGTCCACCTCCATAATCCGCACAGGGTATACCAATAATGGGTACCCGAAGTGTAATGCCCACATCAACACCACCATCACCACCTCAAACAACAGCAGCAGCACCACCACCACCACCACCACCACCTCCAACACAACCTCCACCAAAACGCCCCCAAAACTAACCCATCCATAGATCAGGTGATTCTACAACATTTGGTGGAGAAATAACAGGAAAACACTGGACAAATCATTGTTAAATGATAGAAAATAGAGGTGGAGCTAAGAGAAAAAAAGGAGAGAGCTGGGATGAGCAGAGCTGAGAGAAAGCGAGGAGGACGAAGAGAGGAGGCGAGGGCGCGTCGGCAACCAACGGGGCCGAACCTTTTGTATCCGGCCCGCACTACTCGGGGTCGAGAACCCCGACACGCGCGCCTCGTGATTCCTCACACGGACACGCCTAGCGCCAGGCAGACAGGCCACTTGGATTTGCTGTCCCTGACTTGTCCCACTCGGGAAACACGACGCCGACATCGTGCAGCAGACCGGGGCCATGCTAGATTCCCATGCATCTCGGGTTCTCCACCCCGATATTTAAGTTTCGGGGTTATCGACCCCAACAGTGTATTATTCCTGGAATATCCCTAAACCGAGTATTATTTCTGGAAAAAAAAGCAAAAAACAAAATTATTAAAAAAAAATCGCTAGTCGATGCCCTCAACTTCACAACCATGTTTCGCACTTTCACGTGCTTGAAATTACTTCATCACGCATTTAGGTTTGCTTCTAGATAAACAATGATATTACTCAAGATATTTGTCTTCCCTTAATAAAAAATCTGAATCATCTGAACATAATGCCAAGTATTGACGAAATTTTCTCTCTGGAAAGGCGCACATATCTGAAAGCAAAATTTCCCCAGCTTGTCCGTGCAAATCCATCGAGTGCAATGCCTGGTCTTCTCGCTCAGAATTTGCCTGGCTGTGCACGAGACATGTGGTCTCACCGTTCGACATTTTCCAGCTCTACTACTACTTACGCACGTCCAGTTTCATCACGTGATTCGAAACAAAGTTGGAGGCGGCCGGCGCAGCGTCCGTGCAGCTCCAGTTCGTCCACACACGCGGCTCAGGAAGAAGCCAGCGACTGAGTTGAGCCAGCCCTATCTAGCTCGCCGACGCTGCCAAACCTTATTAGCTTTTCCGATACGTGATCCCACCGCCCTTGTGACTGAACGATGAGGACCAGCTGCCGACATTGGTACATCCCATGCTGAATTGCTCACTCAAGTTTGACTCAGAGATTATACATCTCTCGTGTAAGTTGAGCTGCCATGTACTACTAGCTAGCTAGTAGACAGCAAAGTAATCATTCCATACCACTGGTAAGAGATATTTTTAGCTAAACGATGGTTACCGTGTTAATCTCTGCTTATCATGGAAAATAGTAAATGGAAAAGGAATTGTCAGTACTACCAGAGAATGGGATAAAGGAGCAACACAGTGGCAGAATTAATTGGGGATTGGCATTCGGCACACCATTAATCAAAAGTGGGTGTGCCATTCACATGATCCAACCAGCTCCATTGATTGGGCAATGTACCTTTTCCTCCAGATCCCCCTGCCCAGCTACTTACTCAGCGAGACACCTGTGCTCCTTCCACTGTGCTCACATAGTCACATGAGTACAATCGACAACAAGTTCACCACATCTTCATCTCTCCCACTCGCCGGTTCCAAAACATATTTAGCATTCCTCCCCTATTGCTCCCTGAATCGAGAAATCGTCTTGCGGTTGCATATTGCCTTCAGCTGTTCTGTTGCCTTCTTCTGGGTAAGATGGGGATTCCTCCTTTCTTCCGGGTAATTCTGACCTGATGCTCAAGTGCACAACCGATGATCTTGATGGATAATTCTGTTTCCTGTTCAGGATTGATTTGAAGATGCCTAATAGCATGATTGCGCTCTACATTACTCTTTGTTCTGTCCTGTTCATCATATCCAAGATGCTCATCTCCTTCCTGTGCTACAAGAAGTGGGCTCGCAAGAAGAGGATCATCGAGACCAGCCTCACAGGTAACTAGTCGTAGAGATCTCAGGCATGGAATTTTCCTGCAACGAGTTCATTCATCTCTTATCTGATTGCTGACCGTCGGTGTATGCAGGTGGGAAGCTGGTGATCTTCCGGTCGGCGGCGATGCAGTCGCTGAGCCCGAAGTCGTTCATGCGGATGATCATGGGGCTGTCAAGCAAGGACGTGATCGGGTCCGGCGGGTACGGGACAGTCTACCTGCTCCGGCTGGACGAGAAGTCGGCGTTCGCGATCAAGAAGCTGAGCCGGGGCAGCGCGGAGATGGACCGCGGCTTCGAGCGGGAGCTGGACACCATGGGCGACATCAAGCACCGAAACATCGTCCCGCTCTGCGGCTACTACGCGGCGCCGCACTTCAACCTGCTCATCTACGAGCTCATGCCCAACGGCAGCCTCGACGGCATCCTCCACGGCAAGAAGGAGGAGAAGCAGGCGGCGCTCCTGGACTGGCCGGCGAGGTACAAGATCGCGCTGGGCGTGGCGAGGGGCCTGGCGTACCTGCACCACGACTGCATCCCGCACGTCATCCACCGCGACATCAAGTCCAGCAACATCCTCCTCGACCACAACATGGAGGCCAGGGTGTCCGACTTCGGCCTCGCCACCCTCATGAAGCCCAACGAGAGCCACGTCACCACCGTCGTCGCCGGTACCTTCGGCTACCTCGCGCCAGGTCCACATCGCGGCGACGCCCTCTCTTGTCCTGTGTCAAGTCTGATTTCGTCGTGTGTTTTGCTGATGCCCTGATTTGTGTTGTGTGGTGCAGAGTACTTTGAGACCGGGAGGGCGACAACCAAGGGCGACGTCTACAGCTACGGCGTCGTCTTGCTTGAGCTTCTCACCGGGAAAAGGCCGACGGACGAATCCTTCATAGAGAACGGCACACGGCTGGTCACCTGGGTAAGCATCCAACTTCTCATGGCTCCTGATTTTGGAATCACCACTATCTGTTGCTCACTCTCTATCTGCTCTCGTTTACCTTACGAACCACGATCTGCTGCTGACGATACAGCAAACTCAATCAAAACCCAAATAAGACTGATTGGTTATGCATGATAAGATTCCCTGAAAGTAAACTTTGCGTCCTAAATCAATCGAATCGAAGCAGTGACCATTAATAAATGTTGCTGGAATAACTAAGCAACCTAGCTATCAATTAATCTAGTTAGCACTGTGTAGCTGTGCCCATCAGAAAACCGATGGGCTGTGTCCATCACCACGAGGTCCCCCAAGGTACTAACTAGCATGTCAAGATCGACGAGTACACTAGTGCAGTGCTACCTAACAGTACCATGTGCTAAATGCTAGTTATAGCAGTGAAACAAGGACGTAGTATGGATTAATTAGACACGCAGGGTTCATGTTTTCAGGTCAAGGAGACGATGGAGGAGAAGAGGGAGGAGCACGCCGTCGACAGCGCGTTGCCTTCTTTCCCGGCGGAGGAGGTCAAGTTCGTGTTCACCGTGGCGGAGAAGTGCCTGGAGTCCGATCCCCGCGATAGGCCGACCATGGCGCAGGTGGCCAAGATGCTTGAGCAGGCCAAGCTTGCGTAGTATACAGTATGCTGATTGATTGACGCGCAGTATATAGCTTGGTTCTTAGTTTGTCTGCCGAATTTTTCCGACTCTAGCTAGGCGCTGATTTCCGAAATTCGGAATGGATTCTGCCGAAAATTTTCAAAATATTTTTGTTGGCAAGGTGCAAGTTGGTGTTGTATAAGGAGCTAATTTACTGTTTTGGACTTGGAAAAGATTTGTACAGCGATGCTTATGATCCAATACCGCCCGATCTATGGCATCTAACAGATTGGTAAGCCATTGTTTTATGAACTCAACTTTTTCAACGGTGAAAAGCTAAGATCTTCGATCGGATGACAATAACGTTTGCATATTGTTTTTTTTTATATAAGCTCTGTTTTTGGAGAATTTGTTTTGTTGTTCGGATGTTATCTTTAGTAGTGGTTAGAGGGTTGTTGTTGCGAGTGTTTGATCACTGCGTGGAATTTTTCTCCTCTTTTATTTTATTTTTAATTGTATGCATCCTTAATGTCTTGGAACATCATTGCAAAATTAACATAACTTTTTTTATTATAAAAATTCTAATAGACAGCTGCTTCTCCATGTTCTTGCATGTATTCTAACCAAAACGCAATCAAAGCGTGCGCTCCCGTTCAACACATTTAGCGTGATAGAATGCACTTACTCATAAAGAAAAAGTAGTGTTTTAATAGATCATATTATGGATCTGGTACACTGGTGGAAAAAGGGTCTTTGGTCGCGGTTCGCAACTGCCATTAGTCGCGGTTGCGCAACCGCGACCAAATAAGCGCGACTAACCCCCCCCCCCCCCTTTAGTCGCGGTTGCTTACGAACCGCGACTAAAGGCCCGTCCATGTGGGCGCCAGGCGACCGTCGGGGCGGAGGCTCTTTAGTCGCGGTTCTTCTGGCCAACCGCGACTAAAGGCCGCCGCAGGTTTAGGGTTTTAGGCCCCCCCCTAAACCTGCCCCCCCCCCCGCCCCCAAAGCTGTTTTCTGTTTAATTTGTATTGTTTTATTTCTTTTGTGCTTTATTGTAATTTTGAAGGAGTTTCACATATTCTACGGTACTACATATATGCATATGAATGTACAATTTCAAACAAATTTGAAATTAGAACCAAAAAGAATTCAAGAGGAATATACAATATATATTCAATATCATCGGATGACCATATACAAGTTTGAACAAGTTTCCATACATAATTTAATGCATGTATAGTTCTACGTCCTCGTAATGGTGTTCTCCTTTAGGATCGAGGACTTCCTCCCGAACCATCCAACTAGTTCCTCTTGAAGTGGTCGGAAGCGAGCTTCGAACTAAGCATCATCCGGAGGTTATTCCTCCGAGCATTGGTATCACTCGGAACGCGCTCGCAGGTGTATCTCCGGATCATCTCACGTACATAGTATCCACATAGATTGGTCCCCGATGGCTGAATATCGCCACCATTCTTAGCCTTTGACCGCATGAAATGTAGCTCTTTTTTGAATTCACCGACCTTTGTATCTCGAGAACCGTCTCCAAACCCTACGAGGCAAAGAAAATTAAATGAACAAGAGAGTTATTAGTTAATTACTTGAAGCTAATTAATTAGGAAATGAACGAAATAGGCCGATCGATATAGAGCGCAAATGAATGAAAACAATTACTTTTGAATCATTTTTCTCATGTCGGCCCAACGCGCCGGATCCATATTCAGAGAGTCGTGGATGAGACATTCTGATTTGTCAATTTTAATTACTAGCAGAATCCAGTGGAACCTCGCGGACACGATACATGCACAAGTACGTCATGCATAACTCATCGATTAGCCGGCCACATACCGCATGGAGTAAACAAAAGAGAATGTGCTCAAGACATAAACACTCACCCAAAATGGTAAGGAAATAGAATATCACTTTTGAGTTCCCGCTTTGTAAGAAACCGCCACAGGTCTGCCTCCACGTCGGTGGGGTGATGCTGTAACGTATATCCATTAACGATGTGTGGGTCAATGAACCCAACATCATGGATGTTCCTTACTCGCATTCCATAATCTTCAATCTCGCATGTATAATAGCGGACACAACAATATAGTTAGGACATATATATTGTGCAGTGCAATATGAACGATATGGGGTAGAAATAAATCACTTACGTAACGTAGAAACCGATGATAGATTTGTCGAGCTCGCGCAGATTGAAAAGCTGGAACAATTCACTCGTATGAATTTGTACAGTAGTATTGTTTGAAGTGATGCTCATATCCAACTTCCGCATAAATATATTCTTTGGCGTTTTTATTTTTTATGTAACCCTTGTACCATTTCAGCAGACCTTTCATTTGTGGAGGTAGATCCTCTTCCTGCGCGCTGCTCGACGAGAGGCCCATTCTTCACATATGTAAGTACTACCTCCTTCACCGGCGCCTCATCAAGGCCTAACAGCTCACGAAGAGTAATACCTAAGTTGGCCGCTTGTTCTCTCGGCACTCGTTACGCTCAATCCCTGCGCTGCCGCAGCTTCTATGATATCGGGGGCATCCGGACCAGCGGCTGTCACTATAAGCGGACAATCGATTGTTTACTTTGTTCCCCGAGCTGGGCAACTCGTTTCCCGCTTTTTTTACTTTCTAATTCCGCTTTCTCGGCCTCCTCTTTCTTCTCCTTCAACATGCGTGCCTGATTACGAAGTTCACGTGCATAGTCGTCAGGCGGATTCTTCGCGGCTTGGGACGGTGTGCTCAAAAATGACTTAACCCACTTCTTTTGCTCATCAGAAAATACTGGCTTGGGCTCGGGCTCTCTTTTCTTCTTGCATTCCGCCTTCCATTTCTCATAATCGCGAGTCGCGGCCGCGTCGACTTCCTCGGCGACGTTCCCAAGGCCTCGTGGGGAGAAGGTTCGGTGATGGCTCCGGTACCTTTGTGGTCTTAGGTACATAAGGGTCCGGGTTGATAGTCCAGGACTCGCTTCGCTTCTTCGCCGGAGGTGGATTGGGGGCGGCGTCGCTGCACCCGCCCGGGGCGGACTGGGGGGCGGCGGCTGCTTACCCGCCGGAGGTGAATTGGGGGGCGGCGTCGGCTCACGTGAAGGAGGTGTAGGTGAAGCACCACCACCACCACCACCACCACCTCCACCGCCACCACCACCGTAGGGGCTTGGACTTGTTGGCGCCTCGCCTGGAAACTTGATAAACTTCTTTTGCCATAGAATGAACTGGCGCTTGACATCTCCAAGTCTTCTCGCCCCTTCGTGTGTAGCAATGTCAATGTCCAGGTCCTCAAACCCTTGGACTATGTCCTCCACCGTGACACGAGCATAGCCATCTTGAATGGGGTTGTTGTGGTGGAGTGCTCCGGTAAACATGGTAAAGCACTCGCCGATGGCTACCTTCATGGACATGTTCCCGATAGGATAATACAGATGACATTCTTTCATCTCCTTTATATCGTCCACGGGGTAGCGAGGAGGCTCCGGTGCAGTAATTTCGACCACCAGAGGCTCCGGTGCAGTAATTTCGATCGTCGGTGCACCAGCCGGTGGGGCCTCCGTGGAAGCCACGCTGCTTCTCTGCTGCTGGCTTCCGAGATCCAATGGATGATCTTCATGCTGCGCCCGAGCTGCATCTCTTTCGGCTACTAGTACACTCACGGTTTTCTTCATCACATCCATTTCCGATGCCAACCGCGCCACAACATCTGCTTCCCGATCCATCTTTCTCTTACGGCTTCGTAACCGTACGGGTCATCGTTATGGGGGAACCCTATTTTCCACGGAATGTGCCCCATGCCTCGTACACGTCCTCCGTGTTCGGGATTCCCGAGGGCTTTTGTCGCCGCGTCGTTCTCTCCGTTGAACTTGATCTTCCCCTCTTGAGCATCCCTCATTGCCTCAATAAGCTTTTGGGTGGGTTTAATTATTTTGCCCCGGTAAACACACTCCCATGTCTCCGGGTTCAGCCGATCCCCCATGCCCGTACCACCAGCCTTTTGGCCCTTGGGTCCCATCCCTCCGTACCGGACGGATTCCTCACGCCCTCAGCTCGTTCTCCATCTTCTCCCACCTAGGCTCCCAAAGGTGATACCCTCCCCGGCCCCATAATATGATTGTACTCCTTCTTAGCCGCATTTTCCTTATTTTTTTCGATATTTCAAGGAACTGCTCCGATTTCTTTTGCTTCACAAATTCTGGCCAATCATGTTTCAGTTTCTCATATTGTCCTTTGAAATCCGGAGTCTTGTTCTCCTTAACAAAGTCATGGGCTAGATTTTGCTTGAATTTCCGAATGCCGCGGACATCTTATGAAGAGCGAACTGTTTGACTAGCCTCCTCCTCTCCTTGTTTTCCTCAATCTTGTTACCCTCCTCATCGAATTTGTTGTATTCCGGAGGTAGAACGAAATGTTCCATAAGCTTGTTGAAGCAATCTTTTTTGTTCTCTTATCGACAAAAGTGAAACCAACTCGTGCCTTCTTTGGCCCATTCCACTCCGGACGGTGATCGAGACGTTGTCTCTAACAATGGCTCCGCATTGGTTGACAAACTTGGTGGCGTTCTTGCGGGGCTCCAGCTGCCTCGCCGGTTGCACTCGTCGACAACCTCGATGGTGCATGTTTCTCCTTGTTTCATCGTCTTGGTTGCGCCACGCTTTGACGACGTACTCGATTGTTTCGACGATCCGGCCGAGGGCTAAAATAAGAAAGAGAGTCGCGCACGTTAGTACACACATATTTATTCAAATCAGTTAGTTTGTATCACCGCAGGCTCAATGTATATATATACCTCGGCGCGGAGGTGGTTGCTACTTCCATTTGAAGATCGTCGTTTATCGACGTTTCTTCGGCATCATCTTGCCGACGGCGCCCTTCATCTTCACCGTCAAGGTTCGGATAAGAAGAGATATCATCTTCTTCTTGTCCGGTCGGCACATATATAATATCGCCGTTTATGATGCCGAACATATGGTCTTCAGCGTCCGGATCATAGTTGTCCATAATCGGGTCAGCTCTATCGTCCGCCATATGTCGATCCCGAAAACATGTAGTAAAAACAAATTAATTGTGTATATGCATTATCACATCTCTTCTACATATAAAGAGAGAGGGCGACGAGGGAGGCGAGAGGGGGGACGCGTGTTATATGCGGACGATCGACCTCGCAGTGACCGCGTGACCGAGAGACCGGTGGCGGTGGCGAACCGGTGGCGAACCGGCGGCGAAAGGGCGGTGGCGGTGCCGACGACACATAACCCTCGCCGCCCCCTCTCGATCCCAAAAAAAACACCGCGCGTATACGGAGGGGGCGACGAGCGCTGCCGGCCCCTCCGTATACGCGCGGTGGTAGCTGGTCACCGCGGCAGCGCGTTCCCAAGCCGAGGTGGGCGCCGTCGGTGGGGAAGGACGACGGTACGGGGAAGAAAACTCGACGAGCACCGGGTCCGCGTGTCGAGCACGTACGGTGGTTTTTTAGTCAATTTTTAGTTTTTTTAAAGTCAAAATTTAGTTCTTTTTTGAGACAAAAATTTTAAGTCAATTTTTAGTTTTTTTTAAGTCAAATTTTAGTTTTTTTTACACAATCTTTTTAAGTCAAATTTGTAGTTCTTTTTGAGACAAAATTTTAAGTCTCAATTATTTTTTTTAAGTAAAATTGTAGTTCTTCTTTTACACAAACTTTAAACTCAAATTTTAGTTATTTTTAATTTCAAAATTAACAAGAAAAAAAACTAAAAAACAAAGAAAAAAAGGCAGGGGATCTCGCTCCTCCCTCTCTCTCTCTCATGCGCACCGCGCGGCCACACCGCGGCGGCCGCCGGCCTCTCTCTCTCACGCGAGCGCAGCGGCGCGCCGGCGAGCGCAGCCTCCTCTCTCTCTCTCTCGCGAGCGGCGGCGGCGCCGGCGGACGACGAGGGCCGGCGACGCGCGCGTACGGGCGGGCCGGGGCCGCGGCGGCGACGGCGTCTGCGGCGACGGCGACAGTACGGTAGGCGGGGCGGCGACATACGGGAGATGGCGCGACGAGAGGGCGGCGGCGACGGCGTCTGCGGCGACGGCGAGAGTGCGGCGACGGCGAGGCGCGGCAGCCTGACGGCGCTCGGCAGAGAGACGGAGGCGACGGGGTTCGCGCGGAGAAGACGATGCGGAGAAGACGATGTGGAGGCGACGGTTCGCGCGGAGTATTTATAGCCCCCCCCCCTTTAGTCGCGGTTGGGGAGGCGACCCGCGACTAAAGGGTGCCCTTTAGTCGCGGTTGGCCAGACCAACCGCGACTAAAGGCTTTTTTCGCCGGGTTTTTCTTTCCCGCGCGCACAGACTAGGCCAACCGCGACTAAAGGTATTTTTCAAATTACTTTTTGTTTTTCAAAATGTTAAAAATACAGAAAAACTCAGAAAAATAAAAATAATTCATTTCAAAATCATAAAATACAAATAATATATCAAAAAATTCAGAAAAATAAAACTAATTCAATTCAAAATGTTTAAAATACATATAATATATCAATAAATTCAGAAAAATAAAACTAATTCATTTCAAAATCATAGAATACAAATAATAAATCAAAAAATTCAGAAAAATAAAACTAATTCAATTCAAAATGTTAAAAATACAAATAATATATCAAAAAAGTCAGAAAAATAAAACTTATTCAATTAAAAATGTTAAAAATACAAATAGTATATCAAAAAATTAAGAAAAGTAAAACTAATTCAATTAAAAATGTTAAAAATACAAATAGTATATCAAAAAATTAAGAAAAGTAAAACTAATTCAATTCAAAATGTTAAAAATACAAATAATATATCAAAAAAATCAGAAAAATAAAACTAATTCAATTCAAAATGTTAAAAATACAAAGAGTATAACAAAAAAATCAGAAAAACCAATTTCTTCCCTCATCTGTCTTCCTCGCCCCTCCCCACGCTTCCCACCAGCTTCTTCCCGGCCACCTCTGTCTTCCCATAAGTTCTCCCCGGCCTGTCTTCCCGCCAGTTCTTTCCCGCCTCTTTCTTCCCGCCTTTTTCTTCCCGCCACTTTCTTCCCGCCACTTTCTTCCCGCATCTTTCTTCCCGCCACTTTCTTCCCGCCTCCTGTCTTCCCGCTCCCATTTTTCCCGCCATTTTTCACTACATATATGTAGCCCGGCTTGGCCAGCATTATCACATCTCTACAATCTCTCATCACTCTCTCATGGCTTCCACCGCACCCACTCTAACCTACCAGCCAGTGGAGGAGCTTTGCGCCTCGAACTACCCTTGCCCACCGGCTACCGCGTTCCCGCCGGCCGGAGCCTGAGCGCCGGCGGCGTGCCGGTCCCTCCCGTCCCTCGTGGTACCGCGCGTCGGCGGCCATCACGAACCACTACTACCTCGACCTCACGCCGGAGCAGCGGATGAATCCCGCCGGCATCCCGATAACCAAGCATACTTGGGACGCCTTCTTCATCAATCGGCGTGAGAGGGCGCTCGCCGTGTATGAGGAGGACGGTCCGCCTCCCGGGAACTTCCACGAGGCCGGCCGTTGGCTATGGTGGTACGGCCGGACTCTGCAGAGCGTCATGGACTACATCACGGCTGGTGATATCCCCCGCCTGCGCTACCCTCAGTTCGAGCCACGAGCGCCGCCCGACGACAGCGACGACAGCAGCGACGACGACGGCGACAACTTAGAACGCGACGACTACTAGTACAACGGCGGCGACTATGAAGACTACGAGTATGCATATTATACGCCTAGGCAGGAGTATGACTAAATCACTCCCAATTTCATGTATCATCAGTGCTATCTCGAATCAATCGAATCATTCAAAAATGGACACCAGAACACATCACGGATAATATAATTCACATGATCCATTCAACAAAGTTTGGTACAATAAATTATTACACATCATTTCTTCCCTTGTGTCCCCGCTTGCTTACGATTGGGCCGTATCCATGGAGCATCCTCATCATTTAACTTAATGCTTGGGTCGGTGTTCACTTTCAAGGGCGGAATTTCACCAAACATATTATAATCTTCTCGACATGTCTGTCTTGTCCTCCACTCCCACGATGTTTCTTTTCCCCGAAAGAACAATGTGGCGCTTTGGATCATCGCATGATGTACTCGATCGTTTTCTTATCTTTCCGTTTCCTCGGTTTGCTACTCATGTCCTTCACATAGAAAACCCGAGCGACATCTTTCGCTAGGACGAATGGTTCGTCAAGGTAACCAAGATTGTTGAAATCCACCATTGTCATTCCGTATTGCTCGGTCCACCTTTACCCCACCTCCCGTTAGCTTGAACCATTTGCACCGGAACAAAGGGACCTTAAAGGAGGGTCCATAGTCAAGTTCCCATATCTCCTCTATGTAACCATAATATGTGACCTTTTGCCCATTCTCGGTTGTTGCATCAAAGCGGACACCACTGTTTTGGTTGGTGCTCTTTTTATCTTGGGCGATCGTGTAAAATGTATTCCCATTTATCTCGTACCTTTGGAAAGTCGTTATAGTCGAAGATGGTGTCTTGGCCAACATGTACAGCTGATCTACAACATGATCGTCATTCATTAAATGTTTTCTCAACCAACTCGCCGAAAGTCTCCATGTGGGCCTTCCTAATCCAGGATTCAGGCTTCCCGTGTTGTCCGAGCATAAAATATTCTTGTGTTTCTCAAAGTACGGAGCCACCAAGCTGGAATTGGTCGAACCGTGTGGTGTGCTTCAGTCGGAGAATGGCCGTCCATACATATCGTTGATTTCCTTCCGATCGTGCCTTTTCCACTTAGTCTCCCCTCGTGCCGCGATCGAGGAAGACCAATCGGCTTAAGGTCGGGAACAAAGTCAACACAAAACTCAATTACCTCCTCATTTCCATAGCCCTTGGCGATGCTTCCTTCTCGGCCTAGCACGGTTACGAATATATTTCTTTAATACTCCCATGAACCTCTCGAAGGGGAACATATTGTGTAGAAATACGAGACCGAGAATGGAAATCTCTTCGACTAGGTGAACCAGGAGGTGCGTCATAATGTTGAAGAAGGATGGCGGGAACACCAACTCGAAACCGATAAGACATTGGACCACATCGTTCAGTAACCGTGGTAGAACTTCCGGATTGATTACCTTCCGAGAGATTGCATTGAGGAATGCACATAGCTTCACAATGGCTACTCGAACATTTTCCGGCAGGAGCCCCTCAAAGCAATCGGAAGCAATTGCGTCATAATCACGTGGCGGTCGTGAGACTTCGGGTTTTGGAACTTTTTCTCCGCCATGTTTATTATTCCCTTTATATTGGACGAGAATCCAGACGGGACCTTCATATCGCTCAGCATTCAAAAAAGATGACCTTCTCTTCTTTGGTCGGAGCGTAGCCGGCACGACCTTGAAACCATTCCGGATGCCTGGTTATCGTGGTCTTTCAAACGTTGCCGGTCCTGCCGTGCTTCCTTTGTATCATTTGTCTTCCCATACACGCCCAAGAAGCTTAGGAGATTCACGCAAATATTCTTCGTAACGTGCATCACGTCGATTGCGGAGCGGACTTCTAGGACTTTCCAATATTCTAGCTCCCGAATATAGATTTCTTCTTCCACATGGCTGCGTGCTCGTCGGCTCCCTTCGGAACCGATTGTCCGCCGAGACCCTTTCCAAAGATGACTTTCAAATCCTTGACCATATCAAATACCTCAAGCACCAAGACGTTCCGCAGGCTTCGGCCGGTGATCCGCCTTGCCGTTGTAATGCTTGCCTTTCTTTCTTCTGGATGAATTTTCGGAAGAAATCGACGATGCCCAAGGTACACGTTCTTCTTACAATTTGGCAAATGTACACTTTCAGTCTCATGTAAGCAAGTGCGTGCATGCATTGTATCCCTTATTTGACAGGTCCCGAAAGGTTACTAAGAGCAGGCCAATCGTTGATGGTTACGAAAAGCAACGCTCGTAGGTCAAATTCCTCTTCTTTGTGCTCATCCCACACACGGACACCAGGTCTGCCCCACAGCTGTAAAAGTTCATCAACTAATGGCCTTAGGTACACATCGATGTCGTTGCCGGGTTGCTTCGGACCTTGGATGAGCACTCGGCATCATAATGAACTTCCGCTTCATGCACAACCAAGGAGGAAGGTTGTAGATGCATAGAGTCACGGGCCAGTGCTATGGCTGGAGCTCGCTCGCCAAAAGGATTCATGCCATCCGTACTTAGACCAAATCTTATGTTCCTTGCGTCGACTGCAAAATCTTTGAACTCTCTCGTCGATCTTTCTCCATTGCGTTCCATCTCGCGGGTGTCTCAACTCCCCGTCCGACTTACGGTCCTCTTTGTGCCATCGCAACAACTTGGCATGCTCTTTGTTCCCGAACGGACGTTTCAACCGTGGTATTATAGGAGCATACCACATCACCTTGGCGGGAACCCTCTTCCCGGGTTTCTCGGCCCTCAACATCGTCACCGTGGTCATCGCCTCCGATCTTATAACGCAATGCAAGTGCATACCGGGCATTCATTCAAATTCTCGTATTCACCGCGGTAGAGGATGCAGTCGTTGATGCATGCATGTATCTTCGTAACCTCTAAACCTAGAGGGCGAGACAACCTTCTTTGCTTCGTACGTATCGGCGGGCAACTCGTTATTCTTTGGAAACATATTCTTCAACATTTTCAGCAAGTTTTCAAATGCCGAGTCAGCTACACCTGCCTGTGCCTTCCATTTCAGCAATTCCGAGTGTGCAGCCCAGCTTTTTCGGACCATCATCGCATCCGGGTACAGCGTCTTTTCGTGATCCTCTAACATGCGATCCAAATTCTCCCTCTCCTTTTCGGTTCGCAGTCGTCTCCGTGCATCAGCAATGGTCCGACCAAGATCATCAACGGGCTCATCACGTGCCTCTTCTTCACCTTCCCCTTCACCTTCAAGCATCCTCCATGAAAGTATCACCGAAATGAGCAAGATAGCTTTCATCGATGAAATCATCCCCTTCTTCATCTTCTTCCATTATAACCCCTCTTTCTCCATGCTTGGTCCAACAATTATAGCTTGGCATGAAACCGTGCCGAAGCAGGTGCATGTGAACATCTCTTGAGGAAGAGTAACCCTTCCGATTCTTACAGCTTAACACATGGACGAGATAACAAAAACCCCACGCTTGTTCGCATTAGCCACTACGAGGAAATCTTTCAAACCCGTAGTGAACTCGCCGGAGAGTCAGTTACCGTACATCCATTGCCGATTCATCTGCATTATTATAATATAAAATATATAATTAACCATCATGCATTTGTTATACTAACTAGCTACAAACAATATAAATTAAACAATGAACTACACACATGCATATTTTATCAATGACACATGAAAGGTTCAAGTTGCTAACCGCGATCGAGGAGGAAAAAATAAATAAGGAAGCTCAAGTGTGGCTCCAACACTTCATATCATGTTTGTTTCATGCTCTTGCGGTATTTTTATCAAACACCTTGTGTGCATAAGAGGAACCAAAAGCAAACCTACACCCGCTTGTGAAGCTTGTGAAGAGAAGTGGCACCAAATGGCTAAGTGTTGTGAGCTGAGGCCCTTTTATAGGGATGGGCCTTTAGTCCCGGTTGGCCTGGCCAACCGCGACTAAAGCCCCTCCCGTCCACCAGCTGGACAGCGAGCGCGCAGGGCCCAGCTCTTTAGTCGCGGTTCGCCACCTGAACCGCGACTAAAGACCCCATTAGTCGCGGTTCCTATATTTTGGCGACTAATGGGGCTGGACGGAAGGCCATTTTTCTACCAGTGGTAGTCTTCTTTTTTTTGGCCTTGCCTCAACTGGGATGGGATTTTTTTACAATAAATGATCTTCGGTGCTTCGTTCGATGATGAGATCTTCTTCCCGAGGTGAATGGTGGTGTTTAAAGACTAGAATTCTCTACGTGTGAGGCTTTAGATGTTGTTTCGTCACACCGATTTTCGATATTTTGTCATGGTTGACGTGAGGAGAGTTATCCTTGCAATATTTGCCCGACTGCTACTGCCTAGATCATGATGATTCGTACTCTTAGCTCCCCAACGATGCCAACCAAGTTATTCGTTTATTTCCAACGTCATACTGTTGTTTATACTCTTCTCTGTCTTGATTGACTACTTCATGGGTTATGTGCGTGCACGTAGCCTTAAAATTGCGGCTCAAATTAAAATTATGGGAAACTATTTATTGCTATTTACAGGTTTATGGTTTGTAATCTATCTTTCGTTGGCTTCAGAAAAGTACAAAATTATATTATGAAAGAAAAAAAAGAGTTTGCAGACCTTAAAAATTTTACTAGTTTATTTTAAACTCAGATTTTGTAATTTTTCTACCATGTTTCTACTATAAATATATGTGGTATTAATTTTTTTATAAAACAGGAGCATCAAATAAGATTTCAAAAATTGAAGGTTGAAATGGGAGAAAAAGAAACACGAACTCAAGTGCTTCAGCTAGGCCACAAGGCCTTTTCAACAAGAATAGTCAAAGCAGGTTTGGATGCCTCGAGGCTGAATTTGGGACGCGTTTGGTAGGGTGAGCCAATCCTAGATCATTGCGCTAGTGAGATGGGCAAACATGCGCATCGCAGACGGGCCACGGGCTAGATTCGGCCCATCGTTTGGTCTCATGTGTTGCATCAGTGAGTACAGAAGTACATGTTGTTTGGATGCCTGAAAAAAGTGTTCCATCTGTGTTCAGCCACAACACATGTGTTTGGTTGTTATTTTGGGCATCCAGGTTGTGCTTCTCCTCACCACACTCAAATATGGTGACCTTACCATCACATAACGGCACACAAGAGCACATCACAGAGTTATATACACATGGAGCATATTACTTAGTACCTAATCCTTGCGTCACAGTCGCCTACTTAAACCTGGGGAAGACTACCCAAGTCAAAAAGTCATGTTCAACAGCCTCTAGAGGCCAATATTACATGCACATATGCATAAAATTAAGTGTTTAACAGCCTCCTGAGGCCAGCACAACAAATAATAACTTCACAACAGCAGAGACATAGAACATGTACAGAACCTTAATGGCAAGGATCAGCATAATGACCCTCCCGAGGCCTCCTGCACCTAAAGATGCTGGAGCAGGAACTCTGCTTCCTGAAGATGTCGACCTGGAACTCGTCATCCTTAGGGGTGAAGACAATCGTGTCGTCGGCGCAGAGGTCTGCCCTGGCGGCGAACTCGCTCCATGACTTGATCAAGCCGACGCGCTCGGACCTCCACTAGAGTTGCACCCTCCACTGTAAGGGTACATTGCCCCTAAGTGTGTTTTTTGTAATTAATGACAATCCTCTATGGACTAATGTTTTTATTTTTTTATATGAAGGAATGTTCCATAGGTATTGCTTGTAGTCCATGTGTTGGAGTCAAATGTGGATGCCATGAAGATTGATATATATACCTTTGGTATTGGCATTAAGATCATCAATTTGAAGTAAAGAATATGATATGATCTAGAAGAAGAAATGAAGATGGAGTTCTTGTGTGGAACTCAAGTTAGCCATGCTCTAGCTTACCTTTGAATGATTAAGATATTATGATAGAGCATGAAGAGATACATGGTTGACCAAGAATAAGAGTGAACATTCAATTCGAGTTGGGCAACACATGAAGCATAAAGATTGTACCACTTTGGATTATGTGATCTTGTGGGCGGTAAGCCTTGTCAATTATGCTTCATAAGCTAACCCACTATATATGTGCATTTGTGTTGTCTATATGGGTTAGGTATCTTGCCATGGGGATGCATCAAGAGTATGATCTTGTATAGCCAATGAGAGGATGGCATCAAGTTTTGAATGTTATCAAGGTTGAGAAGGGAAAGTTCAAGTTGAGAATATAAAAGATACACTACAAACAACTCGGGCTTCAATGACAGTATGGGGCTGACGTTTGAGAAATCCGTCAGCGAATGTCTTTTTTCTAGGACGGTGGCGCGTTTTCGCATCACAGGTGGCGTTCTAGGCCGCTCGGCCCCAAAAATTAGTGACGGGCGAGCTCTAAACGTCAACGATTGTGCACAAATGAGTGTCGCAGGAGGTGCGCGGCCTGAACTGTGGTGTCGGCAGGGGGTCGTCACAAGAGATGGGCTTCGGGCCGGTGGACACAACTGATCCACACTCTGCACGCTTCTATTCACGTACCTTTCTGTTTGCCCGCACAACAATCCAAGGCCTGCAGCACTTGGACTCATATTTCTAAGTGGAGACAGCCACTGTCTGCACACATGAACCTGACCTGCGGTACTCGGGCCCGTATGTTAGGTACCGACCCGACCATCCTGCGTGGGGCCACCGGATTCGACAGCCTCCAGGCATGCGAAGTGGACCAGACCTGTCAGTACGACCAACACAGGCTCCACATGTCAGTTTTCATGCCAAATTTTTTTGCGCACGTGCGAGCACAAGTGTCTGCCAGCTGATGTCTCTGCACGATTCTATTCCTGTAGACAGTGTTGGGCCTCCAAGAGCAGAGGTTTGTTGAACAGCAGCAAGTTTCCCTTAAGTGAATCATCCAAGGTTTATCGAACTCAGGAAGGTAGAGGTCAAAGATATCCCTCTCAAGCAACCCTGCAATTAAGATACAAGAAGTCTCTTGTGTCCCCAACACACCTAATACACTTGTCAGATGTATAGGTGCACTAGTTCGGCGAAGAGATAGTGAAATACAAGTAATATGGATGATTATGAGTAGTAATTGCAATCTGAAATAAAGATGGCAGCAAGCGAACATGTAGCAGAACTTGTTGGAAACGGTGTTTCAATGCTTAGAAATAAGGCCTAGGGATCATACTTTCAATAGTGGACACTCTCAACAATGATCACATAATTGGACAATTAGATAACTTCTCTTCACTTGTGCTACTTTGAATTACTCTCCTATTGGAATCACTAATATCACGTAGCGGCTACAAAAGCTCCACTCAAAGTTCATCAAGTACTTGACAAACACCACTCATAGGGATATCCTCATCAAATCATAATCCAAGATAATACCGTTGCAATTTAGACCGAGTACTAACATAGCATACACACTGTCAACAATAGCTATGAAAGGGGGAATAGATCACATCAATACTATCATAGTAATAGTTAACTTCATAATCCACAAGAGATTACAATCATAGCCTACGCCAAGTACTACATGATGCACACACTGTCTGTCGTCGTGGTGAACAAACAGATGCCATAGGATGGCTTAAGTTGGGGCCGAATGGACGCTAGAGGATTCGGGGGAGGGTTTGCGATTAGATGGGAAGAACTTCCGGATGCTTTCCTCAAGAACACAACCAAAGGTCGGTAAACAAGAAGAGAGACAAGAGGAATAACTCTTTACTAGATCGCTAGCTTCATTGATCTCAACATGGTTACAAGTTCTTGTTCACTGATCTCTCTGTGGTCTCGCGCCTGTAGGAGGCAGTACCCCCTCTCCTTATATAGGAGAGAGGGTGGCTTACACTGGAAGAAACCCTAATGGCATCTTTGACTAGACAAAGCTACTTTAATCATAGATGACACCGGAGTCCTCTTTAATCAGGGGCGCTGACGTCCTCCGGCTTCTTTGACCGTCATCCTTCTCTTTATCGTCAGCCCTTCGTCTAAAGTTACTTTGCTTAGCTCATCTTTGTCTTCTAGCTCGGAGAGAATCTTTGACCAGTCCCGCCGACCTGCTCGTCCTTCCGGAGGTCCGGTATCTTCTTACCGGTTCCGGTATACCCCTCTTGGGGATACCGGCTTAGCTCCACTTAGCTAAACTCTTATCCTTAAGTTCCGGTACGAACATTAAACCGGTATCTTGATGGCTCAAACCATCCGGTTTGGCATGCCTTTGGCATACCGGGGGTCATCCCCCCAACATTAGTCCCCGAAGCTGGTATAGTCTGGCGGATCTTATCCAACGTACAATGCCGAGTTCTTTCTTTTAGGATACCGGTTTAATCTATCCGTCCTTAGATTTGGATCCGGCATCTTTGCCCGCATCAACGCTATCTTTTCTCTTAAGGTATTATCCGGTATCTTATCCTCCGGCATCTATGGTCATTAAATACTTCCTCGGCGGTGTCGAGAATATTTTGGGCCCCGCGCTCGTCGCTGACATGCGCACCGTGACCTGTCGTGGCGTTGTCGCTGTCACTTCGCTTCGACTCCCGCGCGCCCATTTAATGCATCACTTCGGATCCCACTAATCGCTCCGGATCCCGTGTGCGCCTCCGTGTGGCCACCTCTTTTCTCGCGTGTACCTCTTCGCCACGTGGCGGCCCGCGGCGCGAACCGTCGCGGCCCGCGAGGCGAACCGCCGCGGCCCGCCGGGTTTCAGCCCATCTTCTCTCTCCTTTATAAGCACAACCGCCCCTTCTTCTTCCTCTTCTTCGCATTCCTCTTCCTTCGCGCACAGTGCTTCTCGCCTCTGTGCCTCCGCCGCTCTTCGTCCGCCGTTGCTTGCTCCAACTCCGGCGCCCGACGAACTCACGCCGTGCCTCCGCCGGACGTCGCTGTGCGGGAAGCTCTAGCAGCAGCTCCACCGCGCCCGCTGCATTCTTGCTCCTTCGCGAGCCTTTCCGCCTCGCCGTCGACGGAGCTCGTCGGCGACCGCAGGTCCGCTCCGAGCACGGCGAACACCTTCCTCTCGCGACCGCGCCGCTTCCAGGTTGGTACCAATCTTGCTTTGCTCGCTATTTGCTTGCTTTTCGCATCTTGGGTCTTCGGTGTTCTTATTTCCTCTTTTTCTTTGGTTTTCTTCTTACTCGTAGATCTTCACGCGGGGTCCAAGTGTGGGATTTCTGTTTTTTCACCTTCCCATTCAATGTCTGACGAGTCCTCCTCCGCATCTTCTTCTTCTTCCCCTTCCGTTAGACACCGTAGACAATCTCCCGGTGGATCCAACGCTCCAGATCCGATGGAGACCGATTCCGGCAACCAGCGAGGATCCAGTAGCCATGAAGAATCCTAGTGGACCTCTAGAATCCGGTAGCTTTAGCCAAGCTTCCGGTAGCCAAGAAGCGAGTAGTTCCGGCGAAGCATCCGGTAGCTCCAGCCAATCATCCGGCGCTGAGCCTTCCCCAATCACCCGCGGAGCCTGGATGGGCTCCAGTGTCACTGAGTTCGAGATCGATTGGTTATACCGGTCTCGACGGATTCCGGAAGGAGTCTCTTGCCGGATTCCCGACGACGAAATCGAACCGGACCCTGAACCCGACGAATATGTTGTCTTTCTTGCTCACTTTGAGCGCAGCTTCGGCCTTCCTGCCTCCCCTTTCTTCCGTGAGTTTTTAGATTTCTACAAACTCCAACCTCATCATCTTCCTGGCAACGCCATCTTCTACCTCTCTTGCTACGCCACCTTCATGGAGGCCTATATCGGCATTCGTCCCACTCGTGAGACGTTTGCCCGCTTCTTTGCTCTTCGGATCAATTCCGTTCGGGGCAAGGATATTCCTAAACCCAAACCCCCGTTCAATGCGGGTCTTGCATCATCGGCTCCCGTCAAGGGAGCCCCTTTTTTAAGTTTTCCGGCCTCGAATCTTGCCGGTTGTGGCAAGGGACTTTCTTCTACGTGAAGAACAGCGGCCGCGCCGATCTTATCGATCTTCCTCCTTTCGAAGCGGGGCCTCCCAGCAGGACCAACTGGAGCTACAACCCGAAGTCTGATCATGCTGAAACCAGCCGGGTGGTACGCTTCTTGGCCTCTTTGAAGAAGGAGACCAACATCTGCTCGGACGATATCATCCGCACCTTTATTTCACGCCGGGTGCTTCCTCTGAAGCGCCGCGCGCATAGGATGAGCGAGATGTATGGCCCAGCCGATCCTACCAAGATCACAGGCCGTCCGCTTAGCAAGAAGGACGTTGTTCGCAAGGCTAGCTGCATTTGCCAAACCGCTATGCCATTTGACCGGGAATGGGGCCTCCTCCCCTCAAAGCACCGATAACCCTCCGACCCAAGAAGTAAGGGATTATGCGACCGGGGTTGTTTTTAGCCGGTAACTTTCTCGCTCTTGCTAATCTTACTTTTTTCATGTTTCAGGCCAAGGACCTCTTCCCCCTCATTGAAGCGAGCGGCGTGGACCTTGCCGGCCTCGCGCCCTTGCCTCCTTTGACCCGCATCCCTACATTTTTTGGAAGGATCCGAAGATGGGCAAGACCCCTGCAGCGCACCCGGGCCGGTCTCCGCCAAAGCCAATCGGGTCCGCTGACGACTTGACCACGCTTGAGGTATTTTCTTTTCCGGTTTCTTTTACCTTTCCGTTATCGCTTTCCTGCGAATTGGTTCTTAGCCAAACTCAATTCATAGATCCATGAGCGCGTGCCGCCCTCGCGCGCCGAGGCGGGCTCCGAGTTTGTGGACAAGCTCATGGCCCAGGGCCAAAAGAACAAGCAGCCGGCATCCGATGCCGGTGGCAGCCGAGCCCCTCCCTCCAAGCGCTTCCGACCGAGCCCGTGGGGAGAAGCAGTGGGCATGCGTCGCTACGGGCGCAAGGCGATGCCAACCTCTTCCGGGTAAGTTACTCATTTTCCGGCTTGCCTCTTTTTCGCCAAGTTCTTTTTCCGGTTTCTCTTTTCCAACCGTTTTTCTCTCTTTTTCTCAGCCCTGCGCTCAAGCTTGGCCCAAGACAATCGGGCTCTGAAGACTCCGCAAGGACTTCAACCCCTCCTCCTCGCTCAAGCCCGGCACCACCTGGTGCCGGCAACACCTCTGCCTCCCTTTCGGGGGCACAACAAATTCGGGCGTGCGGCCCCTTCATCATCGGATCACCGCACGGAGGAGGATCCTTCCTTCCCTCCGGAGACCCAGGATACCGGCGCCAAGCAACATCGGCGCCGGAGAAGAAGAAATCGGCCGGCGGGTGGAGCCTCCAGCTCCTCCCGTCCTTGAAAAGACAACGACCTCCGCGCCGGAATCTTCCGCGCCGGAAGGTCCCAAGCCGGTGACGCGCCCGGCCGCTCCCGGCCTTCACGAACGATCCTCATGCCGCCGCCGTGTGCTCCTCGCGCCAAACCTCTCGGGGCCGCTCCTACCGCGCCGCCGCCCAAGACCTCCAAGCTTATCAAGGGGAAGGCGACGGCCTCCGCCGCCCCTTCCGGCGGCCGGCCAGCCTCCGGTGCCGCACGTCTCCAAGGCCGCCAGTGGATACCGCCACGAAGGCCACCGGTCTTCTTGGCCGTATAACCGAGTTCCAACGCCGAGGCCGAGACTCGGGGCATCTCCTGCCCTACGCCCGTAAGTGGAACGCCGCGGACATGACTCCGGCGACCCGCGGCTTGGGCAAGGACAGGCTGCCGGCACCGATCCAGCTTGGGGACCTGGTCGTCCGAGGAGCACTTCATGCGGCTCCGCAGCCGCCGTGAAAGAGCTTGACAGCGCGTGGTATGATGCCACGAACAACTTGATGGTACGTTTTTCTAACTTTTCTTAATTGCTACCGGTTTCCTTCCTTCCGGATTTGTTCTATCTTTTCTTTAGTTTTGTGCCGGTTTCTCTCTTGTCTATCTTCCCAGTCCCCGAGTTTTGTGGTGAGAGCGCAGCTTTTAGCGCAAAACTTAACTTAAAATCTTAGCGCAAAACCGGCACTGCCGATCCCCGAGTTTCGGGTTAAGAACTTTGTTCTTAGCGCAAAACTTAGCTTAAAAACTTAGCGCAAAACCGGCATTGCCAGTCCCCGAGTTTCGGGTTAAGAACCTTGTTCTTAGCGCAAAACTTAGCTTAAAAACTTAGCGCAAAACCGGCATTGCCAGTCCCCGAGTTTCGGGTTAAGAACCTTGTTCTTAGCGCAAAACTTAGCTTAAAAACTTAGCGCAAAACCGGCACTGCTAGTCCCCGAGTTTCGGGTTAAGAACCTTGTTCTTAGCGCAAAACTTAGCTTAAAAACTTAGCGCAAAACCGGCACTGCCAGTCCCCGAGTTTCGGGTTAAGAACCTTGTTCTTAGCGCAAAACTTAACTTATTTCTTCTTTCTGAACAGCTCACGGCTGACGCTCGGAAGGCCCTCTTCGAGGAGCTCTTATGGGAGCATCGGGAGCTCGCTGAGGCACACGACAAGTGCCAAGGTAAGTTTTTGTTCTACCGGCATCTTTCTTACCGGATATCTTTTTCCCTCCTAACATTCGCAATTTCTGCTAACGTTGATCCCGAAGCTTCCATTAACGCTCTCAAGGAGCAGCTCGCCACCGCTCAACGTATAACTTTTCCCCTTTCTCCTGTTAACTTGATTTTCTTCTCATGTTTATTAGCATGATCTTGTTAACATCTTCTTTTCCGGGTTGCAGTGGAGAAGGACCAGCTCATCCAGGCAAGCATAAGGAGGAGCCGGACGCCCTCAAGACCAGCCACCGGGAGCTCAAGACCCAGCTCATCCAACCGGGGCTTGACCATGCCAAGGCCCTCGAAGCCGCCGAAGCCGATGCGGTGGCCAAGATGGAGGAGGCTCGGGAGGACGCCGGTAATGCCAACGTGGTGCCGCTGGCTGAACTGGAGGAGACGGCCAAGGCCCGGAAGGGTGCTGAGGAGAAAGCCGCGCGGCTGGAGGAGGAGCATAAAGAGTGCAACCAGCTGATCCTGCAGACTGACGCGCTTGCCTACCGTGAGTTCTTTTCTTTTATATACTTTGACTACTGCATACGAGCCTATTTTCCTCCGTTTCCATTTTCTTTTCGCTATCTTTTCTTCCGGTCTCTTTTTCTTCCGGATTCTTTTCCTTAGTCTTCTTCTTTCTTCGCACAGGCCTGTTTCCGGACTCCCAGAAGTATGCTGTCAAGAAGGTTGACGCGCGCCGCAAGGACCAAGGCCAAGCAGATCTTGTCGTGGCATGGACACCCAATGACCATCTGGTCGCGCTCAACGCGCGGGTGTCCCATATGTGCGCCATAGATCGCAATTTATCTGACATTCCTGATGTAGCTACCCAGCTCTTCAGGACCCTGTGGCCTGGCGAAGAGGTGCCTGATACCTTCTCCCTTATCGCCGACCGTCTCAAGGGCGCCGGCAAGAGGATCCGCGAGTGGCGGTGCTCGCCGCCCGCGCCGGAGCGGACGCCGCCCTCCGCGTCGCTTGTTCCCCGGTACCCGGAGCTCGACCTGGGTGCCCTCACCGGAGTGCGCGAAGGCGCGGAAACCGATTCGGACCCGATTCTCACCGCTAAGCGGCAGGATTGTGCGTACCATATCGCGGAGTACGCCGAGATGCGCACCTTCATCCCTCCCCCTCCTGACGTTCAAGATTATCTTGATGAGGAAGAGGATGAAGCCGAGGAGGAGCCTCTTGACGATGTTGGTACTGGGGACGCTCCTCCGGAAGCCCCTGCTGCCTGATTACCTGCCTTACAATTTACCTTGTCGTGCTTTTTGGCCCTGCGTGGCTTAGAACAATGTTCCGTTAAATTCTGCCCCGGTATGCCGGGGCTTATGATGTAAAACTTAAGTCTGCTTGTGGTTGCCGTACAACATTTTATGCCGGTAAGTTATACCGGTGGCTAATTATCTTGGGTTTGCCTTAGCATTTTTGCGTTTGGTTCTCGCTTTTATCCCGCACCGCAAAGATTTCCAAATTGTTTCGCATTCAATTTGATGCACACTTGGTTCTTTTGCCTTGGCTCGCTCTGCCTTCTCTCGGGCGTTCTTTGGCGTATGAGCACAAGGTTCTTTCACCAAACAAGCATTTTCTTGAACTTGGAAATAACTTCGAAATTTTGCAAAAAACCGGGTTAACCGGGGTTAGTTAAATTTTTCCGGATTGTTCTTTCCCGCTCGTCCTCTTCGCAGTTCATGTGCTTATCCCCTACCGGTTTATCTTGCTTGCCATGAAGCCGGTTTACGGACAGCAGCAGAGTCGAAGACTCCGGTAGGGTTTAGCACACTACTAAACCGAAAAGAAAAAACGTTCAATAAGCAACCGGTAAACTGAAAAAAATAGACAAGTTACATGCAATCTTATTGGGGTAGTCCCCGAGACTCAATCAATGTTCCGGCATCTTTTATTCATAGCATATAAGGTACAAAAAAGGAACTTCTTACACCACCACTTCAAGAGTAGAAAGGACGCAACGTAGCTACGTTCCATGGACGCTTGCTCTCCTCTCCGGACTTGTCCGCCTTTCCTTCTTTCCATTCCCGTGCATCAATCAAGTAGTATGCATCATTGTGAAGCACCTTGCTTACAATGAAGGGACCTTCCCAAGGTGGCAAGAGCTTATGCCGGCCTTCGCTGCGCCGCACCAGGCGACGCACAAGATCTCCTTCCTGGAAAACTCTTGGATTAACTTTCCTGGTCATGATAGCGTCTCGAGGTTTTGTCGGTAAATGGCTGTTCTTGCCAAAGCCGCCTCTCTTGCTTCTTCTAGCAAGTCCACATCATTTTCTCTCGGCCTCTTTGACCTCTTGCTCACGATAGAGCTCGTACTCTTGGTGAATCATGGATGATGTCGGTTGGTATGACCGCTTCGCTCCATAAACCATGAAGAACGGAGTGTATCCGGTAGACCGGTTTGGAGTTGTTCTTATACTCCACAAAGACTGATCGTATCTCATCAAGCCAACACCCTGGTGATTTTTTCCACTGCGTCAATGAGTCTGGGTTTGATACCGGAGAGTACCAAAGCATTCATTCTTTCCACTTGACCGTTGCCTTGCGGGTGTGCTACCGAGCACAAATCCAACCGGATGTTCTTATCCTCACAAAACCTTTTGAACTCACCTTGAGCAAAGTTGGTTCCATTGTCAGTAATAATGCTGTGCGGGTATCCATACCGCAAAATGACATCTTTTAAGAACTTCACTGCTGTGTGCCCATCACATTTTGCGACAGGTTTCACTTCTACCCACTTGGTGAATTTGTCCACCATAACCAAGATGTGGGTCATGCTGCTTCTTGCAGTCTTGAATGGGCCAACCATGTCAAGGCACCAAACAGCAAACGGCCATGTTAATGGTATTGTCTTTAAACCGGACGCTGGGGTATGATTTTGCTTGGCGTACCTCTGGCACCCGTTGCATTTTCTTACCAAATCCTCAGCGTTCTCCAAAGCAGTGGGCCGAAAAACCCATGTCGGAATACTTTTGCTACCAGCGCCCTTGATGAGGCATGATGTCCACATTCCCCTTGGTGAATTTCCTCAAGCATTTCTTTCCCTTCTTCCGGTTCCACACATCTTTGAAGGACACCGGTAACGCTTCTCTTGTACACCTCACCATTGATGAACGTATATGCCTTGGACCTTCTTTGGATTCTCCTTGATTCATTTTCGTCGCCTCGGCAAGGTGCCGTTGATCGTGAATTCCTTAATAGGTTTAACCCAGGACGGAGTCTCCCGAACCGAGAATACCGGTACGTCTATGTCCATGCTATCTACCAGCATTGTTTCTTCCGGCATCGGTGCGGCAGCGTTCGATCTTACCGGAACGAGTCCCCGAGCTTACCGAACAGGTCCCGGGTTTCCTTCGTCGATATCCATTGGTACAATGTGTGACTCCGGTACGAAAATTGATTCCGACTCGGACTTGGCTTGATTGATGGTACTCTCGAGTGTGCCAAGGCTATTCCGGGAGGAATTTCTTGTCGGGATGAGCCTAGCTTGGACAAAGCATCCGCAGCCTTCGTTTCTCGCACGCGGTATATGGTGAAATTCACACCCTTCGAAGAAGCCGGCAATCTTCTGCACGTGAAACCGGTACGAGGCCATGTTGGCATCTTTTGCGTCCCAGTCCCCGGAACACTGCTGTACCACAAGATCTGAATCTCCATAGCAAATGATCCGGTGTGCTCCGATTTCTATTGCGACCTTAAGCCCATCGATCAAGGCCTCATATTCAGCGACATTGTTTGATGCCCTGAAATGCACTTGTAAAACATACCGGAGATGATCTCCCTTTGGTGAGGTTAGCACCACACCGGCACCTAGACCCTCTTTGAGCTTGGATCCATCAAAGTGCATTTTCCAGTATTCTAGTCTTTGATCCGGGGGCTTGCATTGCATTTCCGCCCAATCGACCAAAAAATCAGCTAAAGCCTGCGATTTGATGGCGTCTCCTCTTTCGTACACCGGAACATACGGTGATATCTGTATTGCCCATTTAGCAATCCTGCCGCTAGCGTCCTTGTTGCACATGATATCAGAGATGGGTGCTTCACTCACCACTTTCATAGGATGTTCCTCAAAGTAGTGCTTGAGCTTGGTGGCGGCCATAAACACGCCATAGGTCATTTTCTGGAAGTGCGGGTAGTTTTGCTTTGAGAGGGAGAGCACCTCGCTCAGGTAGTATACCGGCCTCTGGACGGTTTTTCCTTCCTCTTCTCTTTCTACCACCACAACAACACTTACGACACGATTGGTTGCTGCTATGTATAGCATCATTGGCTCTCTTTCCAACGGCGAAGCCAATACCGGCGCGGTGGCCAGCATTGTTTTTAGTTCCTTAAACGCTGCGTCTGCCTGAGGGGTCCAGACGAACTTATTGGATTTTCTCATTAAAGCATACAACGGCAAGGCCTTTTCTCCTAACCTGCTTATGAACCGGCTTAGCGATGCTAAGCTTCCGGTAAACTTTTGTATGTCCTTCAGATCCTGTGGTACCGTCATTCTCTCGATTGCCCGGATCTTTACCGGATTGACCTCAATGCCTCGGCTTGAGACGAGGAAACCCAGCAGCTTGCCTGCAGGGACACCGAAAGTACATTTTGCCGGATTGAGTTTCATCCGGAACCTTCTTAGGTTATCAAACGTTTGCCGGATATCATCGATTAGGGTATCTTTTACCTTAGTTTTTATCACGATGTCATCCACATACACCTGCACATTCTTTCCGATTTGATCAAACAAGCATTTTTGCATACAGCGCTGGTACGTTGCACCAGCGTTGCGCAAACCAAAAGGCATAGTGATATAGCAGTAAGCCCCGTGCGGGGTAATGAACGCAGGTTTTATTTGATCTTCCTTTTTCAAGGGGATTTGGTGGAAACCGGAGTACGCATCCAGGAAAGACAACAACTCACACCCAGCAGTGGAATCAATCACTTGATCGATCCGCGGTAAAGGAAAAGGGTCTCTTGGGCAAGCCTTGTTGAGGTTGGTGTAGTCGATGCACATGCGCCACACCTTCGGAGCCTTTGCCTCCGTGTTCTCGTCCTTCTTCTTTTCAACCATCACCGGATTGGCTAGCCACTCAGTATGCGTGACTTCCACAATGAAACCGGCAACCAGCATCTTCGTCACCTCTTCTCCAATGATCTTCCCCCTATCTTCAGCGAACCGGCGCAACGGTTGTCGCACCGGCTTGGCATCCTTCCGAACGTTTAGAGAGTGCTCAGCCAGCTCCCTCGGAACACCTACCAAGTCATCGATAGACCGGGCAAAGATATTCCGATTCTCACGGAGGAAGCCGACGAGCGCGCTTCCTATGCCTCACCGAGACCGGCACCGATACGAACGGTACGCTCAGTGGAAAGTCGGGTCCAGCGACGATGTCCTTTGTTTCTTTTGTCGGTTTGAACGCCGGAGCGCTCGGACTTGCACTCATTGCGGCCTAAGCTCAACCGTGAGGATCGAGCCGCCGCAACCGCGGTTTGCATCCTTCTTTTTTCCTCCGCGATCACCAGCGATTCCGCTAGGTTCGATCCGGCAAATGTCCGTTTCCAGCGAGATCTTGTAGTTTCCCACCACAGCTTAGAGGTCCACGAGGTGCCGGCATCTTCATCTTGAGATACGCCTGTGTGGGTCGAGGCCATGAAGGCCGCCGGCGCCGGTCTCCCCAAAGAAAGCATGGTACGGACTATCTAAGTCCACCACCTCAAACTCCAGGTTCTCAACCCGGCAATTGTCACGTCCTCCAAACGACACATCCACCCGGACTTTTCCAAACGGTGCGCAGGACAAACCCGGAACGATTCCATGGAAAGTCGTGTGCGTTGGCTGAAGCATGTTTTTCGTTATGCCCGTGGTATGCATGGTGTGCTTGTACATTATGTTTATGCTGCTCCCATTGTCTATCAGCACCTTGCTGAACTTGACGCGAGTCATGGGCCCCTTCATGATTGGGTCCACCACGAGAGCGTAGCCACCCGGGTTCGGCATGATTTTAGGATGATCCCGGTATGACCATGAGAGTTCCTGCTCTGACCAGGGCATGTATTTTGGCACCGCCGGCATCACCGCGTTCACCTCCATGGAACGACGGCGCAGGCTTTGCTTGTCTGTCGGCTCGGTTACGAACACGACACAGCACACATCAGGGTCCTTATAAACGTTCCGGCCCAATGGTGTCGGTGGAGGTGGTTGGCCGTAGCCTTCTCCCACCTGATTGACTTGCTGATATTGCTGCATGTCTTGCTGAGGGCCAACGACACTTAATTGTGCATCAAGCAGGCCAGTGGTGCCTCGCGGTCCTCTAATTAAATTAAATGTGCCATGCATTAACCCTAAACCATATATATGTAACTAACCATAGCTAATCAACCCTACTTAATGAAAACACATAACCCTAAAGTATACTAGCTATAACCCGATCTAATAAAAGCATGCTCTATATATAGCATCTAGCTAGCAAACCTTAGATTAACACCAATTAATATATACATGGCCTATATCGATCATGTTGTATAACATATCCCTGAGATTCATTAATTAATTATATAATTATCGTGATAAATTAATTAACTCTAATTTTGACAAGTTCTCTCGAATGAAAACACATTTGATTAAGTTGCCTCATAATATATATATATAATTAGTGTGCATGCATGTCCTACCATGCATTCGTGCATATGTTTTAATGTATATTTGAACATATTCTTGGGGATTTCAATCTTCTCTCTCGATCATCTATATATCGTTGGTGGCCAAAAAACACACATATATATGCATGCAATTTATGCGTAAAGGCGCGGGTGCCTCTAATAATGTGTGTGCGCACTCGATCGATGATCCCTAAACCTTAAACAACCCTAAAACCGTAAATATATAATCCCTAATCCCTAAACCTAAACACCCTAAACACTAAACCCTAAACCCGGCCTAGACCCTAACCCTAACCCTAACCCTAAACCCTAGCTAACCCTAAACCCTAATTAAACCCTATGTATAGGCCAACGACACTTAATTGTGCATCGAGCAGGCCAGGGGTGCCTCTCGCGGTCCTCTAATTAAATTAAATGTGCCATGCATTAACCCTAAACCATATATATGTAACTAACCCTAGCTAATCAACCCTACTTAATTAAAACACATAACCCTAAACTATACTAGCTAGCTATAACCCGATCTAATAAAAACATGCTCTATATATTGCAGCTAGCTAGCAAACCGTAGATTAACACCAATTAAAATATACATGGCCTATATCGATCATGTTGTATAACATATCCCCGAGATTCATTAATTAATTATATAATTATCGTGATAAATTAATTAACTTGAATTTTGACAAGTTCTCTCGAATGAAAACACATTTGATTAAGTTGCCTCATAATATATATATAATTAGTGTGCATGCATGGCCTACAATGCATTCGTGCCTATATTTTATTGTATATTTGAACATATTCTTGGGGATTTCAATCTCTCTCTCGATCATCTATATATCGTTGGTGGCCCAAAACACACACATATATACGCATGCATGCACTTTATGCGTAAAGGCGCCGGTGCCTCGATCTAATAATGTGTGTGCGCACTCGATGATCCCTAAAACCTTAAACAACCCTAAAACCCTAAATCCCTAATCCCTAAACCCTAAACCCTAAACACCCTAAACACTAAACCCTATACCCTAGACCCTAAACCCTAACCCTAACCCTAACCCTCTCGCCCTAGCTAACCCTAAACCCTAATTAAACCCTATGTATAGGCCAACGACACTTAATTGTGCATCGAGCAGCCCGTGGGTGCCTCGCGGTCCTCTAATTAAATTAATTAAATGCGCCATGCATTAACCCTAAACCATATATATATGTAACTAACCCTAGCTAATCAACCCTACTTAATTAAAACACATAACCCTAAACTATACTAGATATAACCCGATCTAATAAAAACATGCTCTATATATAACAAGCTAGCTAGCAAACCGTAGATTAACACCAATTAAAATATACATGGCCTATATCGATCATGTTGTATAACATATCCCTGAGATTCATTAATTAATTATATAATTATCGTGATAAATTATTTAACTTTAATTTTGACAAGTTCTCTCGAATGAAAACACATTTGATTAAGTTGCCTCATAATATATATATAATTAGTGTGCATGCATGGCCTACAATGCATTCGTGCATATATTTTAATGTATATATGAACATATATATTCTTGGGGATTTCAATCTCGATCTCTCTCTCTCGATCATCTATATATCGTTGGTGGCCCAAAAAACACACATATATACGCATGCACTTTATGCGTAAAGGCGCGCGCGAGTGCCTCTAATAATGTGTGTGCACTCGATCGATGATCCCTAAACCTTAAACAACCCCTAAATTAAACCTTAAATCCCTAATCCCTAATAGTCCCTAATCCCTAATCCCTAAACCCTAAACACCCTAAACGCTAAACCCTAAACCCTAAACCCTAACCCTAACCCTAACCCTAACCCTAACCCTAAAACCCCAACCCTAACCCTAACCCTAACCCTAACCCTAACCCTAACCCTACCCCTAACCCTAACCCTAACCCTAAACCCTAGCTAACCCTAAACCCTAAACCCTAGACCCTAAACCCTAGACCCTAAACCCTAACCCTAACCCTAACCCTAAACCCTAGCTAACCCTAAAACCCTAATTAAACCCTATGTATAGGCCAACGACACTTAATTGTGCATCGAGCAGGCCAGTGGGTGCCTCGCGGTCCTCTAATTAAATTAAATGTGCCATGCATTAACCCTAAACCATATATATGTAACTAACCCTAGCTAGCTAATCAACCCTACTTAATTAAAACACATAACCCTAAACTATACTAGCTAGCTATAACCCGATCTAATAAAAACATGCTCTATATGTAGCAGCTAGCTAGCAAACCGTAGATTAACACCAATTAAAATATACATGGCCTATATCGATCATGTTGTATAACATATCCCCGAGATTCATTAATTAATTATATAATTATCGTGATAAATTAATTAACTTGAATTTTGACAAGTTCTCTCGAATGAAAACACATTTGATTAAGTTGCCTCATAATATATATATAATTAGTGTGCATGCATGGCCTACAATGCATTCGTGCCTATATTTTATTGTATATTTGAACATATTCTTGGGGATTTCAATCTCTCTCTCGATCATCTATATATCATTGGTGGCCCAAAAAACACACATATATACGCATGCATGCACTTTATGCGTAAAGGCGCGGGTGCCTCGATCTAATAATGTGTGTGCGCACTCGATGAGCCCTAAAACCTTAAACAACCCTAAAACCCTAAATCCCTAATCCCTAAACCCTAAACCCTAAACACCCTAAACACTAAACCCTATACCCTAGACCCTAAACCCTAACCCTAACCCTAACCCTCTGCCCTAGCTAACCCTAGACCCTAATTAAACCCTATGTATAGGCCAACGACACTTAATTGTGCATCGAGCAGACCAGGGGTGCCTCGCGGTCCTCTAATTAAATTAATTAAATGCGCCATGCATTAACCCTAAACCATATATATATGTAACTAACCCTAGCTAATCAACCCTACTTAATTAAAACACATAACCCTAAACTATACTAGATATAACCCGATCTAATAAAAACATGCTCTATATATAACAGCTAGCTAGCTAGCAAACCGTAGATTAACACCAATTAAAATATACATGGCCTATATCGATCATGTTGTATAACATATCCCTGAGATTCATTAATTAATTATATAATTATCGTGATAAATTATTTAACTTGAATTGTGACAAGTTCTCTCGAATGAAAACACATTTGATTAAGTTGCCTCATAATATATATATAATTAGTGTGCATGCATGGCCTACAATGCATTCGTGCATATATTTTAATGTATATATGAACATATATATTCTTGGGGATTTCAATCTCGATCTCTCTCTCTCGATCATCTATATATCGTTGGTGGCCCAAAAAACACACATATATACGCATGCACTTTATGCGTAAAGGCGCGCGCGAGTGCCTCTAATAATGTGTGTGCGCACTCGATCGATGATCCCTAAACCTTAAACAACCCCTAAATTAAACCTTAAATCCCTAATCCCTAATAGTCCCTAATCCCTAATCCCTAAACCCTAAACACCCTAAACGCTAAACCCTAAACCCTAAACCCTAACCCTAACCCTAACCCTAACCCTAAAACCCCAACCCTAACCCTAACCCTAACCCTAACCCTAACCCTAACCCTAACCCTACCCCTAACCCTAACCCTAACCCTAAACCCTAGCTAACCCTAAACCCTAAACCCTAGACCCTAAACCCTAGACTCTAAACCCTAACCCTAACCCTAACCCTAACCCCTAGCTAACCCTAAAACCCTAATTAAACCCTATGTATAGGCCAACGACACTTAATTGTGCATCGAGCAGGCGAGGGGGTGCCTCGCGGTCCTCTAATTAAATTAAATGTGCCATGCATTAACCCTAAACCATATATATGTAACTAACCCTAGCTAGCTAATCAACCCTACTTAATTAAAACACATAACCCTAAACTATACTAGCTAGCTATAACCCGATCTAATAAAAACATGCTCTATATGTAGCAACTAGCTAGCAAACCGTAGATTAACACCAATTAAAATATACATGGCCTATATCGATCATGTTGTATAACATATCCCCGAGATTCATTAATTAATTATATAATTATCGTGATAAATTAATTAACTTGAATTTTGACAAGTTCTCTCGAATGAAAACACATTTGATTAAGTTGCCTCATAATATATATATAATTAGTGTGCATGCATGGCCTACAATGCATTCGTGCCTATATTTTATTGTATATTTGAACATATTCTTGGGGATTTCAATCTCTCTCTCGATCATCTATATATCATTGGTGGCCCAAAAACACACATATATACGCATGCATGCACTTTATGCGTAAAGGCGCGGGTGCCTCGATCTAATAATGTGTGTGCGCACTCGATGATCCCTAAAACCTTAAACAACCCTAAAACCCTAAATCCCTAATCCCTAAACCCTAAACCCTAAACACCCTAAACACTAAACCCTATACCCTAGACCCTAAACCCTAACCCTAACCCTAACCCTCTCGCCCTAGCTAACCCTAAACCCTAATTAAACCCTATGTATAGGCCAACGACACTTAATCGTGCATCGAGCAGCCCACGGGTGCCTCGCGGTCCTCTAATTAAATTAATTAAATGCGCCATGCATTAACCCTAAACCATATATATATGTAACTAACCCTAGCTAATCAACCCTACTTAATTAAAACACATAACCCTAAACTATACTAGATATAACCCGATCTAATAAAAACATGCTCTATATATAACGACTAGCTAGCAAACCGTAGATTAACACCAATTGAAATATACATGGCCTATATCGATCATGTTGTATAACATATCCCCGAGATTCATTAATTAATTATATAATTATCGTGATAAATTATTTAACTTGAATTTTGACAAGTTCTCTCGAATGAAAACACATTTGATTAAGTTGCCTCATAATATATATATAATTAGTGTGCATGCATGGCCTACAATGCATTCGTGCATATATTTTAATGTATATATGAACATATATATTCTTGGGGATTTCAATCTCGATCTCTCTCTCTCGATCATCTATATATCGTTGGTGGCCCAAAAAACACACATATATACGCATGCACTTTATGCGTAAAGGCGCGCGCGAGTGCCTCTAATAATGTGTGTGCGCACTCGATCGATGATCCCTAAACCTTAAACAACCCCTAAATTAAACCTTAAATCCCTAATCCCTAATAGTCCCTAATCCCTAATCCCTAAACCCTAAACACCCTAAACGCTAAACCCTAAACCCTAAACCCTAACCCTAACCCTAACCCTAACCCTAACCCTAAAACCCCAACCCTAACCCTAACCCTAACCGTAACCCTAACCCTAACCCTAACCCTACCCCTAACCCTAACCCTAACACTAAACCCTAGCTAACCCTAAACCCTAAACCGTAGACCCTAAACCCTAGACCCTAAACCCTAACCCTAACCCTAAACCCTAGCTAACCCTAAAACCCTAATTAAACCCTATGTATAGGCCAACGACACTTAATTGTGCATCGAGCAGGCGAGGGGGTGGCTCGCGGTCCTCTAATTAAATTAAATGTGCCATGCATTAACCCTAAACCATATATATGTAACTAACCCTAGCTAGCTAATCAACCCTACTTAATTAAAACACATAACCCTAAACTATACTAGCTAGCTATAACCCGATCTAATAAAAACATGCTCTATATGTAGCAGATAGCTAGCAAACCGTAGATTAACACCAATTAAAATATACATGGCCTATATCGATCATGTTGTATAACATATCCCCGAGATTCATTAATTAATTATATAATTATCGTGATAAATTAATTAACTTGAATTTTGACAAGTTCTCTCGAATGAAAACACATTTGATTAAGTTGCCTCATAATATATATATAATTAGTGTGCATGCATGGCCTACAATGCATTCGTGCATATATTTTATTGTATATTTGAACATATTCTTGGGGATTTCAATCTCTCTCTCGATCATCTATATATCGTTGGTGGCCCAAAAACACACATATATACGCATGCACTTTATGCGTAAAGGCGCGGGTGCCTCGATCTAATAATGTGTGTGCGCACTCGATCGATGATCCCTAAAACCTTAAACAACCCTAAAACCCTAAATCCCTAATCCCTAAACCCTAAACCCTAAACACCCTAAACACTAAACCCTATACCCTAGACCCTAAACCCTAGCTAACCCTAACCCTAACCCTCTGCCCTAGCTAACCCTAAACCCTAATTAAACCATATGTATAGGCCAACGACACTTAATTGTGCATCGAGCAGCCCAGGGGTGCCTCGCGGTCCTCTAATTAAAATAATTAAATGCGCCATGCATTAACCCTAAACCATATATGTGTAACTAACCCTAGCTAATCAACCCTACTTAATTAAAACACATAACCCTAAACTATACTAGATATAACCCGATCTAATAAAAACATGCTCTATATATAACAACTTAGCTAGCAAACCGTAGATTAACACCAATTAAAATATACATGGCCTATATCGATCATGTTGTATAACATATCCCCGAGATTCATTAATTAATTATATAATTATCGTGATAAATTATTTAACTTGAATTTTGACAAGTTCTCTCGAATGAAAACACATTTGATTAAGTTGCCTCATAATATATATATAATTAGTGTGCATGCATGGCCTACAATGCATTCGTGCATATATTTTAATGTATATATGAACATATATATTCTTGGGGATTTCAATCTCGATCTCTCTCTCTCGATCATCTATATATCGTTGGTGGCCCAAAAACACACATATATACGCATGCACTTTATGCGTAAAGCGCGCGCGAGTGCCTCTAATAATGTGTGTGCGCACTCGATCGATGATCCCTAAACCTTAAACAACCCCTAAATTAAACCTTAAATCCCTAATCCCTAATAGTCCCTAATCCCTAATCCCTAAACCCTAAACACCCTAAACGCTAAACCCTAAACCCTAAACCCTAACCCTAACCCTAACCCTAACCCTAACCCTAAAACCCCAACCCTAACCCTAACCCTAACCCTAACCCTAACCCTAACCCTAACCCTAACCCTAACCCTAACCCTAACCCTAACCCTAAACCCTAGCTAACCCTAAACCCTAAACCCTAGACCCTAAACCCTAGACCCTAAACCCTAACCCTAACCCTAACCCTAAACCCTAGCTAACCCTAAAACCCTAATTAAACCCTATGTATAAGCCAACGACACTTAATTGTGCATCGAGCAAAGCTGGGGTGCCTCGCGGGCCCTCTAATTAAATTAAATGTGCCATGCATTAACCCTAAACCATATATATGTAACTAACCCTAGCTAGCTAATCAACCCTACTTAATTAAAACACATAACCCTAAACTATACTAGCTAGCTATAACCCGATCTAATAAAAACATGCTCTATATGTAGCAGCTACCTAGCTAGCAAACCGTAGATTAACACCAATTAAAATATACATGGCCTATATCGATCATGTTGTATAACATATCCCTGAGATTCATTAATTAATTATATAATTATCGTGATAAATTAATTAACTTGAATTTTGACAAGTTCTCTCGAATGAAAACACATTTGATTAAGTTGCCTCATAATATATATATATAATTAGTGTGCATGCATGGCCTACAATGCATTCGTGCATATATTTTAATGTATATTTGAACATATATATTCTCTTGGGGATTTCAATCTCGATCTCTCTCTCTCTCGATCATCTATATATCGTTATTGGTGGCCCAAAAAACACATATATACGCATGCACTTTATGCGTAATTAAAGGCGCGCGCGGGTGCCTCTAATAATGTGTGTGCGCACTCGATCGATGATCCCTAAACCTTAAACAACCCCAAAAACCTTAAATCCCTAATCCCTAATAATCCCTAATCCATAATCCCTAAACCCTAAACACTCTAAACACTAAACCCTAAACCCTAAACCCTAGCCCTAACCCTAACCCTAACCCTAAACCCTAGCGAACCCTAAACCCTAGACCCTAAACCCTAACCCTAACCCTAACCCTAAACCCTAGCTAACCCTAAAACCCTAATTAAACCCTATGTATAGGCCAACGACACTTAATTGTGCATCGAGCAAAGCCAGGGGTGCCTCGCGGTCCTCTAATTAAATTAAATGTGCCATGCGCGCATTAACCCTAAACCATATATATGTAACTAACCCTAGATAATCAACCCTACTTAATTAAAACACATAACACTAAACCGTACTAGCTAGCTATAACCCGATCTAATAAAAACATGCTCTATATATAAGCAGCTCTAGCTAGCTAGCAAACCGTAGATTAACACCAATTAAAATATACATGGCCTATATCAATTTTAATATATATTTGAACATATTCTAGGGGATTTCAATCTCTCTCTCTCGATCATCTATATATCGTTGTTGGTGGCAAAAAACACACACATACGTACATATATACGCATGCACTTTATGCGCAAAGGCGCGGGGTGCCTCTAATAATGTGTGTGCGCACTCGATCGATGATCCCTAAATAACCTTAAACAATCCTAAAACTCCCCTAAACCCTAAACACCCTAAACACTAAACCCTAGACCCTAAACACCCTAAACACTAAACCCTAAATCCTAGCTAGACCCTAAACACCGTAAACACTAAACCCTAAACCCTAAACCCTAAACACCCTAAACACTAATTAATTAAACCCTAAACCCTAGACCCTAAACACCCTAAACTAAACCCTAGACCCTAGCTAGCTAAACACCCTAAACACTAAACCCTAAACCCTAGCTAACCCTAAACCCTAATTAAACCCTATATATAGGCCAACGACACTTAATTGTGCATCAAGCAGGCCAGGGGTGCCTAGCTCGTGGTCCTCTAGTTAATTTAAATGTGCCATGCATTAACCCTAAACCATATATATAACTAACCCCTAGCTAATCAAACCCTAGTTCATTAAAACACATAACTCTAAACTATACTAGCTAGCTATAACCCGATCTAATAAAAACATGCTCGATCTATATATATAGCAGCTAGCTAGCAAATTAAACGGTAGATTAACACCAATTAATATATACGACATGGCCTATATCGATTTCAATCGCTCTCTCGTATGTAGATCTCTCTACCTCTCTCTCTCCGTCTCTCTCTCTCTCTCTCTCTCTCTCTCGTTAATTGGTGGCCAACAACACACACATGCACTTTGTGCGCAAAGGCATGCGCCTCTAATAATGTGTGCTAGCCGATCAATCTAGTTTTGATTAATCATAGCACACAAATAAAGAAGTTGTATTTGAATCCACACAACCTAATCTAAAACACATAACCCCTAACATGGCCTAATTAATTAACCCCTTCTCTCTACCTAATTAGTGGAAATTGCACAAAATCAAAAGGGGTCCCTCACTAATTGTGCATATCTCGCTAGATTGTGATAAACTTTTGCCCCATATATATTTGGTGGATGGGTGCATCTTGGCATGTAAAACAATTAGTGTTTGCAAATGGCGTTGTCAAAATTTATGTACAAATGATTTCTTTCCATCCAAAGTGCATAAAATGGGAGTTTTAATGAAGAAAGTACAAATAAAACAGCTCAACATGCTTCCACACCCCGATTTCCACACGAAGTAGAACATATTTAAAGGATAATTCCGTAGTTTTACTATTTTTCAAGCAACTTTGCTAATTTTCCCCCACTCACATGACTTTATGTCGATTTAACGAAAATATGGCGAATTTCAACTACATGGGCGGGATAGTTTGAATTGTGCGCGCGGCAAAGGGAACCGCCTATTCCTCAACCTTGTGCACGGCAAATTACACACGCAACTCCATTAAACGCCATTTAATTATCACCCCGGCGGCCCGGCCGCATGACCCCCCACCCACCCCTACACAACTTATCCCCGTCCGTGCGAAGAGCTTCCCCTCCCCGTCGTTCTTCTCGAGACGCACCGGCGGTCAAGTTGATCCACGGTAGGGCTGCTATCTCTAGCTCAATCATGTATCGGGCAAGACGGCCTAACGATTTATATTTTCTTGATGCTGCTAAAAAAATTCATCAGTATGCTCGAACTAATTGGCACTTTATAGTTTTCCGCTCGATTTGTCATCGATCAATTTGTTCATTTGCGTGGGCATATAGAGTCAGTTCTGCACTCGATCCGTTAATTTGCTGAAATGCCATGGCAGAGTTTCGTACACGATCTGTTTGCTAAAATGTCGATGGGCATTTTTTGTTTTGTACTCGACATGATTGCTGAAATGCATAATCATGTAGTATAGTTTTGTAGTCGATTGATAGCCTTAAATTAATCACCAACCACTGTATCTCATAATTAAACAGATGGACAGAACTTGGATACTGCATGGACACTTATGTTCCCCTTCATATATAAATGGTGTTCAACCCTTTATGGGGTTTATTAGAGCTCATGAAGGTCACAACCTGGACGTGTATTGCCCGCGCTGCACATGTATGAATGGTGAGAAGAGGCCTCACCCCGTAGTGGCGAGATCATTTACACATTTTTGGGATGGACCGCACATATGTTAGGCGGGTTTAGCATGGTGAACCATATAATGATCCTTTAGCAGAAGAAGCAGATCTTGCTCACACCTGTATGTGTGTCGGCATATGTAGTTAATTATTTATATTGATGATGCCATTGTTTCAATCAATAGTTTGCATTGTCGTGCAAGGTTCGTACTCAAATTTAACTTGTTGCGGATGGATGGACGGGAAGAGAGAAAAAGCGCTTGCTTCAGAAACGGGTTTCAGCCTCCGGGACATGTGCTGCAGCGATGAGAAGGTAAATATGTAAAACGGCATTTGTCTGAGTTGCATCCCTTAGATGTTTGTCTAATCGGTTGATGTACTAATTGCGTGAAGCATAGAGTTGAAGAGGTCTCTCAGCTTGATGGGAGATTTGAAGATGAATCTCAGCTTTGATGCACCTGTCGATGGTACCGATGACGAGCCTTTCATAGACGAAGGTCCCGCACCGAGATTATCCAGCCTACGTAAGGAGGCCGTGGACCGAGTACACAGCTTTACGTTGAAGTGGATGCACGCCGGAGATCATCGTGGGCGTCCGGGTAGTCTCAAGACCAGCCAGCCCCGATGCACCCGTGGATGGTACCGATGACGAGCCTCTCATAGACGAAGGTCCCGCACCCGAGATTATCCAGCCCTACGTAAGGAGGCCGTGGACCGAGTACACAGCTTTGCGTTGAAGAGGATGCACACCCGAGATCATCGGGGCGTCCCGTAGTCTCGTGACCACCCAGCCCTGATGCAAAATGTTGAGCTACTTTATGATTCGTACTCTTATGTTCTGGTGCCGTAGTATGTTATGATTTGTACGCCTTTGGCGCTAGATTAAGCATTCAGTGGATGATCGCGTTGCAAAATTCGACACCCACACAATCAGCTCATCGTATGAGTAGTAGCACAATTACTTCTACAACGATTCCTGCCAGCCGCATTAGTTGGTAGCATGAAACACTTTCGTGTACTCCCTCCGATTCATATTAATTGACTCAATTTTGTCTAGATATGGATGTATCTAGATGCATTTGTTAACTAGACTAACAAACTTGAGTCGCTTAATATGAATCCGTGTAAACCGCCTAGTCCTCGAGCAGCTAGTTTATTGACTCTGGACTCCAAGCCTCTCGCGGCAAGCCATCGACGAAGCTTTGACCAGATCTTGGCCCGCAATTTTTTGTGTGTGGCGAATAGCAAAGGTTTGACTAGTTCCTCTCGGGATGCAGCACGCCGGTGAGCTTGCACGGTTGCCATGAGCACTTTCCGGCGGAACTTCTCTTCGGCGCCCTCAAGCCGTCTGTCGCGAGACAGCACGCAAGGTCCTCGAGGTGGACGGAATTCTGGATCTCGTGGCGGGGGGTCCGCATCGTCCGGGAACGATCTCCGGCGGGTTAACGAGGACATGCATGGCGGCTGGGGATTTTTTTTTTTTTGGTTTGAGCTTGGGATTTGCGGTTTTTTCGGATAGGGGAGGAGGAATCGAGGAAGAGGAAGGAACAGCCGCGTGCTTGGCGCGTGGCGGTGTGCTTGAATTTCGAATTTTTGTGAAATGTTTCATTTCCCCGCTACAATTCGGGGGTTTCTTGACGCGCCAATGCGTCCCGCCGGGCAGCTTCAAGTGAATTTGGGGTGCCACGCTATGGGCCCTAGTTTCGGTGGAGACATGTAATGACTAGTCACATCGGCAAGTTCACCGTGTAATAAAATATGTTACCCCTCCCTTTATGTAGCACCCCTTCTCTCCCGATCGAGTGCCGATTGCCGACGGATGCAAGCCGCTAGCTCGATCCCCTCCTTTCGCCTCCACCGTCCGGGCATCCCAGCTTGGAGGGGCAAGCTGCATCTAGACCAAGCGGATTAGGTAGGACTAGTAATGTTCTTTCCTTTCTCGAGATCGGTTCTTTTTTCCTCTCCTCGATATCTTGCGCATCTCTTTTCTATTCTGGGCGAAGGGGCGTCTTTTTGGTCACCCTCGAGCTGGGAGTGATTGATGGGGGTGGGGGGCGGGGGCTACCTTTGCTTGGATTGGGGTGTTCTTCCTTTATTTGTCGACATTTGCAACCTTTGTAGTTTCTGCTGATCCTCACTGTATCTTTTGTCACCTTGTACAGGAAAGGTAAGACCTCGGCGGTGGGGGCAATGGAGCGTAAGGCCACCACGCATGTGGGCAGTTGGCCGAGCCCGAGCTGCGTCCCCGGCCCCGCGAGCGTGTACTCCGTTTGCTTATCCACTCTTTACCTTTTAAGTGTCTCTCTGCATCCTCAATCCGCTCTCCGTTCCGGAATATGCTTAAAGTAGCACATGTCTTCAGCTGTTTGTGCGTAAAGCCTCTGTGACACCATGCTCTATATTCTCTCGTATCGGGTTGGTACCTCCGAGTTCCGGTGCTCTGAGGCTATGGGGAACGAGAATAGCGCCCACCTGCCTGCAGGAGCATGGCCCGATCCGCGAGCACAAGAAGCGAAATGCCATCGCCGAGCTGGGCGGGGACCGCCCGGGGGTAATTTTTTTTAACCAACTTACCATGATGTAGTCCGAATCCGATACTCCTCGGATCCAAATTAATTGACTCAACTATCTGTAGATACGGATGTATCTAGATATGTTTTAGCTCTAGATACTACTGCCTCCATCCCAAAGCTTTGGGCTTATATTATTTTTAGAAAGTCAAACTATACCATGTTTGACTAAGCTTTTACCAAAAATCAGTAACATGCAAAATACAAAATTAATATCATTAAATAGATAATAAAATATATTTTCCTACCGTATCTACACAGTATTATATTTGTTGATAGAATGTTCTAAAATTTTGGTCAAACTTTGCTTGTTTTGATTTCTCAAAAATAAATAAGGCTTAAGCTTTTGGATGGTGGTAGTACATTCATATCTAGACAAAGCTGAGTTAACTAGTTTTTTGTCTCGTCCATAGCTAGTGTTCACGCCGCAAAAGGCTAAGAGCATCCACTATATGCATCAGTCTATCTCATACAGTAATTCAATATCACCGCTGAGGTCCGCCTTTTGCTTTGCTATTCATATGCAGACTGACACTTTAGGGCCTTTACTCAAAAGGAAGATCAAAACTGTGGCTGATCGAGCTGCCGAGTATGTTGATGCCGCCCCCATCTTCTAAATGCCTCTACAAGCACAAGGCCACGCGCCACCTGGGTGGTGATCTTTTAATGAATATGGTATATTTTCTTAATCCACAAAACATGCCTTGATTTTTCTCTGTTTATTGTCGGTTTTTTCTATGCTTGCCAAAAGTTTACAACAACAACAACAACAACCAAGCTTTTCAGTCCCAAACAAGTTGGGGTAGGCTAGAGTTGAAACCCATAAGATCTCGAAGCCAAAAGTTTAGAAACACCAAATTCGTTTGCTTACAATCATCATACGAGAATGTTCATCTACTCCAGTTCCCCTAACCCAACAAAAATGATGTTAATTACGATTTTTAGATTAAAAGAGCACCATTAGGCGCTGTTAATTACGACTTTGAGATTAAAATGTCATTTGCAATTGTTAATTACAATTTTGAGACAAATGGTTAGTTTAACCTCGATCTCTTCTGCTCTCCATTTATCCCAACCGAACAAAAATTTAACCATTCCATTCCTCTGAAATGGAACCATTCCATTCCATTCCACGCTGTTTCGAACCGAACACACCCTTGCATTGTTGTGAACTGTTGTCCATACACGGCCATACTCCTTCCACTTACATCCAGCACTATATGCATCGACTCTGTCTCGCAGTCATTCAATATCACCGCCGAGATCCGTTCCCATTCTTATGCAGATGAAACCGCCGCGCCTTTACTCAAGTGGATGCAAAATGAGGCTAATGAGGCTGCTTGTGAGGACGATGGTGCCGGCACCATCTTCCGAAAACCTCTACAAGCACGAGGCCATGGGCCAGCTGGGTGGTGACCTTTTAATGAATCTCGGTATATTTTCTTAATCCACATACATGATTTCATTATTATCTGTTTAATTACCGTTGGCTTTGTCTAATGCTTACCAAAAGTTCAGAAACACCTGTGTTTGCTTACAATCATCATACACTAATTTTTCATTTTTCGATCTGTCTCATCCAAGATATAAACTCGTTGATTTCCATTAGCTTTTTTTGTAATCATTTGCATTGTTGTCAATCTGTTCTCTATGCACAACCCTATTCTTCCACTTACACCCGCACTATTTGCATCAGTCTATCTCATAGATTTATTAAATATCAATGATGCGTTACATTGCTATTCATATGCAGTGATGAAACTTCGTGCCTCTACTCAAATGGATAAAAAATGATCCCGATGAGGCTGCCGTGAAGACGATGGTGCCGCCACCATCTTCTCGAAAACCTCCTCAAGCACAAGGCCACGGGCCAGCCTGGGTGGTACCCTTTTCGAGTAAGGGTATATTTTCTTAATCCTCATACATGATTTGATTTTTGTCTGTTTATTGCCGGCTTTGTCTAATGCTTACCAATAGTTCAGAAACACACACACACCTATTCTTACACTTACATCCAGCACTATATGCATCAGTGTCTCATAGATTCATTTCATATATCACTGCCGATGTCCGTTGCTCTTCAATTTTCATATGCGATCGAAACCGCTAACCCTTCATTGGTCAAAAGGATTGCAAGCCGCCGCCGATGAGGCATCCGCAGAGGCCGCCACCAAGTTACTCGTCAGCCCCACCTTCCGGATGCTTATATAAGCTCAAGTCCAAGGACCAGCCGGGCCGTAACCATCCAAGGGTTCGGGTATATTTTCTTAAGCCACATATACATGCCATGATTTATGTCTGATATTATCACCGGCTCTGTCTAATGCTTTTTGGAATTCGGAAACACCAAATTAGCATGCTTTGCATTGCTCTGAACTATGCACTTTACACAACCTAATTCTTCCACTTACATTCAGCGCTACGCACCAGTAGTACCTCCCATGTTTCCTTCACCATCCCGATGCCGAGCTTGCGGGAATATGGCGGGCCCATGTACATACCCCGCATATAACACCTCCTATGGCTCTATCTACCTTTCTAGTAGCTCCTTCACAGAGTTACAGGTATGTATTCTCAGTGGTTTAGCATGAATTGGCATATAGTAAAGTCTTGTTTTTAGTCTTCCCGCTTCTTACATTTGTATCAATTTTCACATGCAGACTGTACCTTGTGAACTTCGTCCTATGATTAACCAGATGTGTCCGCATGAAGGGTCTTTCACTATGCATGGCAATGGCAAATTGATGAACACCTACACGGTCTATGAGGTGTATGTCTACAAGACGCAGGCCATCACATATTTGTATGGACATGATTGGAGAAAGTTTGCTTTTGACTACGGTCTGAAGAAGGGCGACGAGCCGAGGATCGAAACTCAAACGGGCGGATATACGTAACTCGCTTACGGAGTTGGAGACACTTCCAAATATATAATATGTAACTTTTTTCTACTCATATCTTTTGATAACTGATCCGAGCAGGTTGTTCTAAACCATTCCCTCCGTTCTAGCTTGTCTGGGTTTAACATGATCAAAGCCTGCAGATCCCCGATGGAACATGAGCGGATGTCACAAAGGGCAACCACACCGGCACCGGCACCGGCTTCCCACTCTCCCGCATCGGCACCGGTTCCTGTACCGGCTCCGTTTATCGCATCTACCCGGCAGTCCCCTACATCGGCATTGGTTCCTGTAGAGGCCCCATATACTACACCTGCCCGGCGAGGCTCCCGCATCGGACTCGGTTCCTCTAGCTTCACCGTTTATCGCACCTCGCCCAACGAGTCTCTCCGCATCAGCACCGGTTCCTCTAGAGGCACCGTTCATCGCACCCGCCCGGCGAGCCTCCCGCATCGACACCGAGCTCGTGTACCAGCCCGAGCCTCCGCACTCGCCCGCACGGATCACCGAGGTCTCGACTCATTGCCGTGGCCACCCGTGTGGTGACCAGGACGCATCCGAAGGCTATGTTCGTGAGTACATGACAACGATAACTCGCTCTTATCTTGATGTCATCTCTCGCTCAAAGTCTCACATGGTTCAGTGCATTGGTGCCATTGACTAATTTTTGGTGGTATCTATTGCTTTGAATCGAAATTGCCTAAAAGTATCGCCAAGGATCTCAATGTCGGCCGAAGGGGCAAGATTTCCCTCGTCATGGAGAGTGAAGGTCTCACCGTGGAGGGACGGTACTCCGTCGTCCTACGTATGGCCGCTTGGTCATTACTTCCGAGTGGAAAAAAGTTCATTGACGGTGCCAAACTTCGCATTGGATCAAAGTTGAAGGTCAAGATCTTTCGATGCCGCTGTGACATGCCGGTCATAAAGTTCGCGGTTGTCTAGTTCTGTTGCCCCATGAGCCCTTAGCAAATGCATTTGTAGTTATACTTATATAAGGTTATCTTATCCGAACTCGCTAATTAATTGTATGGGTGGTAAAACTCGGCAAGCTTTTGCTCTTAGCAAGTATGTATGTATGATCGACTATTATGATAAGTAATGTTTGTGTTCATCTTAATTTGCATTTCCGTTTTAGAATAAAACTTAATTTCTATTTTGGCTGACTTCGTTAGAGAACTATCGATTGAACCCACAACATGATTCAAATAGATTCATTACACCGAGCCACATGTCTTGACCTTGCTATACACTACTTCCATTAATCGAGTGCAAGAAGGCTTACCCGAGTCGCTCGAACCATGGCGTATTCGAATCCACCTTATCTATCTAGAAATACAACCTTTGCGTAAAGAGGATTTGCAGTATGGGGAGGCCGACATTGGGGACCCATGAGCCAGCCGGCGTCGTCAACGTTTTAAAGGTGGCAGGAGATCGAAAGAAAAATAAGCCAAAAATCAGTGGGTAAACAAATTCAAGAAAAGAAAGATTTACCTTTCGAGAGGATGACATGCGGGACCCATGAGGCAAGCAACATCCTCAACTATTTCAAGGCGGCAGGGGATCAAAAGAAAAAAAGGAAATAGCCGAAATTAATTAGGGTCAAAAATAAATCCATCAAAGGAAACTTTTATTGTTCATAGAGGATGACATGTGGGACCGACTTGCCAGCACTGCGTCGTCATCGTTTCAAAGGGGGCATGGGATCAAAAGAAAAAGGCAAATAGCCAGAAATTAGGGGAAAAATAAATCCAACAAAGGAAACTTTTATTGTTCATAGAGGATGACATGCGGGACCCATGAGCCAGCAACTTCCTCAACGTTTCAAAGTCGGCATGAGATTGAAAGAAAAAGGCAAGTGACATAATATCAGGAGCCAAAAATAATCCAAGAAAGAAACTTTATTGTACATAGAGGATGACATGCGGGTCCCATTTTATAGCAGCGGTCTCAACGCTTCCAAGGCGGCACAGGACCGAAAGAAAAATGAAGTAGCCGAAATCGGGGTGTGAAAAAAAATCCAAGAAAAGAAAGATTTCAATTGGGCCGTATCTCGGACATCCGGGCCTTCGAACTATCCTCGCCGGGCCTTTTGACTCGTACAATTTCAGCCCACTCCAAAACAAGAAAGGTCGAATTTTTCTAAAAAAAAAACAGGAAAGTCCTATGCTTCGCAAAAACAAAAAACAAGGAGATTCAACATATAAGTTTGTTTATGTAGATATAAAGATTTAATTTATCCGTTTGCAATAGCTCAGAGCGAAATACAACGTTTATTGTCTGCAAAATAAAATATCACATGTTTCTTGTACGGGGAGGCCGACATCGGGGACCCATGAGCCAGCAGCGTCGTCAACGTTTCAAAGGCGGCAGGGGATCGAAAATAAAAAAAAAAGCCAAAAATCAGTTGGTAAAAAAATACAAGAAAAGAAAACATTTATCGTTCTGAGAGGATGACATGCGGGACCCATGAGGCAGCAGCATCCTCAACGTTTCAAAGTCGGCATGAGATCGAAAGAAAAAGCCAAGTGACATAATATCGGGAGCCAAAAATAATCCAAGAAAAGAAACTTTATTGTACATAGAGGATGACATGCGGGTCCCATTTTGTAGCAAACGGTCTCAACGTTTCCAAGGCGGCACGAGACCAAAAGAAAAATGAGGCAGCAGCATTCTCAACAATTCCAAGGCGGCAGGGGATCAAAAGAAAAAAAAGGAAATAGCCGGAAATTAATTAGGGGTCAAAAATAAATCCACCGAAGGAAACTTTTATTGTTCATAGAGGATGACATGTGGGACCGACCTCGCCAACAGACGTCCTCATCGTTTCAAAGGGGCAGGGGATCAAAATAAAAAGGCAAATAGCCGGAAATTAGGGGTCAAAAATAACTCCAAGAAAGGAAACTTTTATTGTTCGTAGAGGATGACATGCGGGACCCATGAGCCGACAGCTTACTCAACGTTTCAAAGGTGGCATGAGATCGAAAGAAAAAGGCAAGTGACCAAATATCGGGAGCCAAAAATAATCCAAGATTTATTGTACATAGAGGATGACATGTGGGTCCCATTTTGCAGCAGACGGTCTCAATGTTTGTAATGCGGCTTGAGATCAAAAGAAAAAGAAAGTAGCTAGTAATTAGGGGGTGAAAAAAAATCCAAGAAAAGAAAGTTGATGGACATAGAGGATGACATGCGGGTCCCTTGAGCCAACGAGCTTACTCAACGTTTCAAAGGGGGCAGGGGATCAAAAGAAAAAGGCAAGCCAAAAATCGAGAGGTGAAAAAAATCCAACAAAGGAAACTTTTATAGCACATAGAGGATGACATGCGGGTCCCATGAGCCAGCAGGTCTCTCAACGTTTCAAACGTGGCATGAGATCGAAAGAAAAAGGCAAGTGAAAAAATATGAGGAGCCAAAAATAATTCAAGAAAAGAAAGTTTTATAGTACATAGAGGATGACATGCGGGTCCCTTGAGCCAGCAGCTTACTCGACGTTTCAAAGTGGGCGAGGGATCAAAAGAAAAAGGTAAGCCAAAAATCAGCGGGTGAAAAAAAATCCAACAAAGGAAACTTTTATAGCACATAGAGGATGACATGCGGGTCCCATGAGCCAGCCAGGTTCCTCAACGTTTCAAACGTGGCATGAGATCGAAAGAAAAAGGCAAGTGACCAAATATGAGGAGCCAAAAATAATTCAAGAAAAGAAAGTTTTATAGTACATAGAGGATGACATGCGGGTCCCGAGTTAGCAGCAGCGGTATCACCGTTTGAGAGGCGGCAGGGATCGAAAGAAAAAGGCAAGTGACCAAATATGAGGTGCCAAAAAAAACTCCAAGAAAAGAAAGTTTTATAGTACATAGAGGATGACATGCGGGTCCCATTTAGCAACAGCGGTATCACCGTTTGAGAGGCGGCAGGGGATCGAAAGAAAAAAAGGCAAGTGACCAAATTTGAGGTGCCAAAAAAAACTCCAAGAAAAGAAAGTTTTATAGTACATAGAGGATGACATGCGGGTCCCAATTAGCAGCAGCGGTATCACCGTTTGAGAGGCGGCAGGGGATCGAAAGAAAAAGGCAAGTGACCAAATTTGAGGTGCCAAAAAAAACTCCAAGAAAAGAAAGTTTTATAGTACATAGAGGATGACATGCGGGTCCCATTTAGCAGCAGCGGTATCACCGTTTGAGAGGCGGCAGGGGATCGAAAGAAAAAGGTAAGTGACCAAATATGAGGTGCCAAAAATAATTCAAGAAAAGAAAGTTTTATAGTGCATAGAGGATGACATGCGGGTCCCGAGTTAGCAGCAGCGGTATCACCGTTTGAGAGGCGGCAGGGGATCGAAAGAAAAAGGCAAGGGACCAAATTTGAGGTGCCAAAAAAAACTCCAAGAAAAGAAAGTTGATTGCACATAGAGGATGACATGCGGGTCCCATTTAGCAGCAGCGGTCTCAACGTTTCCAAGGCGGCAAGGGATCAAAAGAAAAAGGAAGTAGCCAGAAATCGGGGGGCAAAAAAAAATCCAAGAATAGAAAGAATTTTGGTTCATAGAGGATGACATGCGGGACCCATGATCCCGCATCGTAAACGGCTCGATCGGAGAACGTTGAACGAGATGGCGCGATCGAGAAAAAAAATGCCGGAGAGGCTGCCATCTGGGCCCTACATCCCTCGGCGGTGCGGATTTGCGTTGACTCGGCCGGCGAACCGGAGAATTCGCGATGCACCACGTCCCGGGCCACCATACGCGACGTTTTGGCCGCTTTCGTCGGGCTAGGTGGCCTCAAAAACGAGAAAAAAAAAGTTTTGACATGCACCACGGAGGGACCAAAATCGTCGGCCATGGTACACCAACAACCACGGCGCGACTTCAACTTCGTCGGCCATGGCAACTTTTCTTGTAGTGTAAGCATAATGCAATAATCATAGGAAAACAAGACAAGCGCAACTTCAAGATTTTCAGCAAAAAGAGAGGTGTTTTAGTAACATGGAAATCCCTACAACCATATTGTCCTCTCTCATATAGATTTTCAGTAGCATCATGAACAAACTCAACAATATAACTATCACATGAAACATTCTTATCATGAGCTACATGCATAAAATTATTACTCTCCACATTAGCATGGTCATTAGTATTAATTGTAGTGGGAGCAAATTCAATAAAATAGCTATCATTATTATTCTCATCACCATAATCATCATATATAGGAGGCATATTGTAATCATAATTAATTTTCTCCTCAATAATAGGCGGACTGATGATAGTCATCATTGTAATCATCATATATAGGAGGTAAAGTGTCATCAAAGTAAATTTTCTCCTCCATGCTTGGGGGACTAAAAATATCATGCTCATCAAAACCAGCTTCCCCAAGCTTAGAATTTTCCATAGCATTAGCAACAATGGTGTTCAAAGCATTCATACTAATAACATTGCCATTAGCATGCATATAAAGTTCCATAGGTTTTTTAATTTTCTCTTCAAACACCTCAAGTCCTAACTCAAGATAAATACTATAAAGATCTCTAATATTTTTGTTGTTTTCCATTAAGCCTAACTAGTGAAATAAAAACAAGAAACAAAAAGATATAATTGCAGAATCTAAAGGAAATAGCTTCGAGCACTCACACACCGGCAACAGTGCTAGGAAATAGCTTAGTAGTCGGAGGATGTGAATAACTTTTACCTTACCTCCCCGGCAACGGCGCCAGAAAATAGCTTCATGTCTACGCACGCTTCTATTCCTGTAGACAGTGTTGGGCCTCCAAGAGCAGAGGTTTGTAGAACAGCAGCAAGTTTCCCTTAAGTGAATCACCCAAGGTTTATCGAACTCGGGGAGGTAGAGGTCAAAGATATCCCTCTCAAGCAACCCCGCAATTAAGATACAAGAAGTCTCTTGTGTCCCCAACACACCTAATACACTTGTCAGATGTATAGGTGCACTAGTTCGGCGAAGAGATAGTGAAATACAAGTAATATGGATGATTATGAGTAGTAATTGCAATCTGAAATAAAGATGGCAGCAAACAAACATGTAGCAGAACTTGTTGGAAACGGTGTTTCAATACTTAGAAACAAGGCCTAGGGATCATACTTTCACTAGTGGACACTCTCAACAATGATCACATAATTGGACAATTAGATAACTTCTCTTCACTTGTACTACTCTGAATTACTCTCCTATTGGAATCACTAATCATCACGTAGCGGCTACAAAACCTCCACTCAAAGTTCATCATATACATGACAAACACCACTCATAGGGATATCCTCATCAAATCATAATCCAAGATAATACCGTTGCAATTTAGACCGAGTACTAACATAGCATACACACTGTCAACAATAGCTATGAAAGGAGGAATAGATCACATCAATACTATCATAGTAATAGTTAACTTCATAATCCACAAGAGATTACAATCATAGCCTACGCCAAGTACTACATGATGCACACACTGTACTCTTTACATCATGGAGGAGGAATAGACTACTTTAATAACATCACTAGAGTAGCACATAGATTAATAGTGATACAAAGCTCATGATCACATAAAGATCACACCATGGGAGAGAGAGATGAACCACATAGCTACTGGTAGAGCCCTCAGCCTCGGGGGAGAACTACTCCCTCCTCATCATAGGAGACAACAACGGCGATGAAGATGGCGGTGGAGTCGATGGAGATGGATTCCGGGGGCAATTCCCCGTCCCGGCGGCGTGCCGGAACAGAGATTCTGTCCCCCGAAACTTGTCTTCACGATGGCGGCGGCTATGGAACTCTTCGTGGAATATGACTTGTTCTTTTTTTAGGGCTTTCGGAGACGGAGGAATATATAGGCGAAGAGGCAGCATCGGGGGAGGCTCGAGGGGCCCACCCCATATGGCGTCGCGGCCAGGGGTGGGGCCGCGCCCCCCTATGGTGTGGCCGCCTCGTCGCCCCTCTTCGTCTCCTCTTCGGTGTTCTGGAAGGCTCCGTGGAAAATAAGACCGTGGGCTTTTGTTTCATCCAATTCCGAGAATATTTCCTGTGTAGGATTTCTGAAACCAAAAACAGCAGAAAATAGGAACTGGCGCTTCGGCATCTTGTTAATAGGTTAGTACCGGAAAATGCATCAAAATGATATAAAGTGTATATAAATCATGTGAGTATTGTCATAAAACTAGCATGGAACATAAAAATTATAGATACGTTTGAGACGTATCACCAGCCGTCAATTATGGACGCATGGCCCCGCAGGTTAGAGCCTGGTGGAACCCTCGTGTGAGAGTTTTGGTGGGCCCGACATTCTAAATATCTGTGGGGCCCGTATGTTAGAGCTTGGTGGGCCCCGCATGCCAGAGTTTGTTGGGCCTAACCTGTTAGAGTATGGACCCGACGTGTCAGAACTTGTGGGGACCGCATGTCAGAGCTTGGTGGGTCCCCGGTCCCATTCTCGTTGGGCCCACATGTAGCCGTGGGACCTAGTGGATTCACTAGGTGTACCACCTGTCAGCTACGCGTCGAGGTGTCCTTGGGCCAGATTGGGTGACTAAAGGCCCAAGACCAATTTATTCAGGTCGAAACTCGACATGTAGAGGAAATTACTGGCCCCAAGGCTAATTTATTCAAGTCGAAAGAAGACATGCAGAGGAAATTACTAGGACCAGGGCCGATTTATTCAGGTTGAAAGAAGATACGCTGAGTTAATTATTGGGCCTAAATTACTGGGCCCAAGGCCAATTTATTCAAGTCGAAACAAGACACGCAGAGGAAATTATTAGGCCCAGGACCAATTTATTCAGGTTGAAAGAAGACACACTGAGTTAATTACTGACCCTAAATTACTGGGCCGAAGGCCAATTTATTCTGGTTGAAACAAAACACATAGAAGAGCCCAGAATATATTCAAAGATGAATAAGGGCCCAATGCCTTCTCTTGGAATCGCATCCCCCATTAACATCGATACAACAAAAGCAGGTCTCGGATAAAAAAAAGAATGTTCCTAGTAGCAGCACGTGTAGGGCTTTGTGTGACACTTAGAACTCTCGGCCACAGCCAAACTTAGACGAAAAAAACTTGCAGAATCACCCATACGATCAGTCTGACGGATAGCCATCGTAGTAATCATAGTACGAGAAACCTAGCTCGCCATAAGGCTGCACCCTCTGTAGTTTAGATAACTCGATGGTTCTGCAATACTAGGCCAACATCTCGTAAAGACGGAAAGAGCCTCCATGTTTGTCCAGAGAACCTAATCCATAGCCAGGAACATATTTCGGCTCCTCTTGCTACAAGAGACCCCCGTCATAATAAGCTCTAATCTCGGATAAATCCACGCAGTAGATGCTATCGAATTGCACGGTGTGGATCTTGCTGGTGTCACCGGAGATGCACCTGTTTCGGCCGACGAAGATGGAGCGGCTGTCGATGCTTCTGACCGGCTCTAGTACGCGCATTTTGGTGTCCACCTGGTAGGCAACATGTTCGCCATTTTAAACCCTCCCCATCGCCACATACAACAGCTCCCCCTTAGACTCCACAAGGTAACACAAATTTGCTGGGTATTGGCCAGGCTGAGTTGGTCCAGAAATGATGCTTGAAATGATGGAGCCGTATTTATCTGTTGCGAATATATCGCCTGCATAGTAGGTGATGTTGTGGAGAACTCAAAAGCAACTTGCCACCCTGTACTCTGCTTCTCCAAAGCCTAATGCGGAGCGCCCTTCCTCGGTGCTCTGATCAGCCCACCGCAAGCCATAATTTTGAAGGTCTGATACAAACACCATGAGCAGGGACGTTGACGAGGGCACTCCTCGGCAATGCCCACCTTTTGGGGCTTAGGGTTGCTGGAATCCTGCATGCTAATACGAGACATCGGATACCAAACAGACAGGGAGAGAGATTTACCCAGGCTCGGGGTCGTCGATGAGGTAAAACCCTTACTTCCTGCTTGTCTGATCTTGATTATCGAATATATCGGGTTTACAATGGGGTAGCTGAAGGCTACGACTAAGATCTCATCGAGAAGCTAAGATTTCTAATGACCTAGCTCTATACTTGCGGTGAATCTGGTTGCGGTGATTTTGTGTCCCTCGGCAGGCCCTCTCCTGGCCCTTATATTCCATGCCAGGTCTCAATAGTTCTGTCCGGGTTCGACTAGATTACAAAGAGTTCTACGTCTAAACTTTCCTTGTCTTATCATCTTCTTGCCTTGTTCATCAAGAATACTTCTTTGGAACTGACATATCGGCCCACCTTGGTCGATAGATGATCTTCATGGGCCCCTGGTTGGGTCGTAAGAGGTAGCATAACATTGGTTACCGAAGGGTAATGCCCACATCAGTAACACCCGAGTGACTGGCCGAAGTAAAGTTTCGGGCAGGGACTAAAATTGTCTTATGTCGAATGTCCATAATTGCTGGAAGGTTTTGATCTCTTATCACCATTTTTAAGCCAAGAGTTCATTTATATCGGGTGCGCGTCCATCGCTCCCGATGGGAGTAGCCCCCGAGTCTAGGCACAGATGCTTGCAACCGTGTGTAGACTCAAGTTGTACTACTCAAATGTTTTTGATTTCGATGTTTTTCGCAAGCTGTCGTAATCATCCGATATCTTTTTTTATATCGGTTCCTCCAAAACTTCAAGTAAAGTCATGCCAATTGATAGTACGTAAGGGATTGGAGTAACGTGCCCAGTTTTACTCGATAAATCGATGTTGGTTAGCTGTTGATGGCAAAACAATGTTACTCTACTCAGAATCAAGTCCCCGGGCATGATCCTGGATCTCCTGAAATCTTCGAGTCCATATCCTTATGTCCTCAATAATTTTTATCGGGTGCGTGCCCAGCGCTCCCGATGGGAGTAGCCCCTGATTCTAGGCACGGATGCTTGCAACCGTGTGTAGGATCAAGTCGAGCAACCTATTGTTATAGTTTCCTTCGGATGCTATATGAATGCATAGTCGATACTTTTGTTGACATCATCAATGATGCAGCCTTCGTGGCAATTCGGTTGACAAGACGTGACCTGAAGGGCCCACCCTACTTCTGCGCGGGCGGTTAGGAAATGACTAGTCTTTGAGCATTGACCGAGGTGCCTCCTCAATTTCCGCACGTAGTGGGAGTAATGGGCTGCCGGTTTCTCTCCCTTCTTGACAAGTGTATTACTGGATCTTTGTCCATCTCCCCACGATGCAAAAATAACGGCTACGATCCTCAGCCAATTCTTGTTATAAATAGAGGGACTCTTACATTTTAACTTTTTAAGCCTCCCGTACTGCACATCTTCTTCCTCTGCCTCCTCCTCACCATTGCCTCTGCCTCTACGAGCTCTCTAGCAACCATGGGCAAGAAGAAGGGTACTGCTAGCCCGGTGCTACCGCAAGCGCACCCAAAGCTAGCCTTGATTGGACCGCATCCACCATTTCAAAACGCGAAGAAAACAAGATGAGGTCGCTAGGGCTTATTTCTTCCGCCGAATCCAACTTCATTCATCCAGGTTCTATTTCTCGCCCAAAGCCTCCAAAGGGCTTTATTGTCATGTTCATTGCCTTTCTGCAGCATGGGCTTTCCCTTCTAGCCCACGAATTTATCCACTGCCTCCTCTTTTCCTACGGGATCCAGCTCAGCTGACCCCGAATTACATTCTCCACCTCTCCATCTTTATCACTGTGTGCGAAGCGTACCTCAGCATTGATCCCCATTGGGGTCTGTGGAGGAAGATTTTTATGTCAAGCTCCACAGTGGAAATGATGGCCCTCACGTGGTCGGTGGCGTCATCTTCATCGTCAGGAAGGAAGTCAATTACTTCAACTTTCCGATGAGGGAGTCCGTCCAAGGTTGGCGGCAGAAGTGGTTTTATCTTCGGGACATCCCAGATCAGGCCGTCGATCTAATCTGGCACCATTCGAAGATGTTCTTGCTGCTATGCCAAAGAAGTCTTGGCAAAACACCTTGACTGCTGAGGAAAGCGAGGTAGCTGACCAATTATACGAAAAGATCTTAGATCTAAAGAGTGCAGGAGGTCAGACGATGTGCCGCACTGAAGTAGTCGTTGTGTTCCTGAAGCATCGAGTGCAACGAACAATGTCGAGAGACCATCAACTCTGGTTGTATACTGGTGCTAAGGATAAATCGAGGGTCGGCCCGAATGATTTTTCTGAAGAAGATCTTCGGGACTAAGTGAGGCGTCTGACTTGCTTCAGCCAGAAGGATATCATAGCTATGACTTCGGCTCGTCCTCCTTTTGATTTTAAACACCCTCCTTCCGAGGTAATTACTTAATTGCTTTTGTATCCGATGTCATTTTTTTGCTCCTGAACCTAAGATTCGTTCTTTTGCTTTCGACATGCTTCCACCATCGCTCAATGCTATCCTCCGACGCCCGAAAGTGGAGTAGCTCCGGAAGATGGCAATGCTTCCGAAGAAACTGAAGATGACCGGAATGTTCTCGAGGATAGTGATGCTTCGGGTGATGAAGCCCTTGAAAATGATGCACTTATCGAGTCCAATCGTCGCAGGAAAATTAATAAAGATCTGATGACAACAGCGGAGTCGAGTCCTAGTGGACGGGATGACGATGATGCTGATGCAATCCCTTCTCCTGCACCTTCCCGAGAGACTTCGGCTCCTATGGTCACAAAAAGACCATCAAGACTCTTCGCACAAGAGGATGACTCGGAGTCAATTTTGTAAGTTCCCTTTTTTCCTTTTGTTTCTTTTTACTTCCAATTGGCTTCTTTCATCTTACTATAATTCATTTCTGCTTTGACCAGTTTCGAAGAAGATGACAACGCTCCTCTTTCAAAGAGCGCAATAATAGTTTCTTATAAGGCAGAGTCTACAAGGGAATCGATGCCTTTAACTGCCGCCACTCCTCCGCCAAGAACGGCTGTGGCAAAGGTTAAAGCTTCTATAGTTATTCCTTCAGCAAGCGCCTCCGCTCCTCCGTCTTCGGGTGATCATGTAAGCATTTTTTAGTAAGTAGTATCTAGCGTAGTATCCATCAGCCCTCGAGCCGATGATTGGCTCTTGAGTAAAACCAAGTATAGGTTAAGATATGTCTGTTGTATAACCTGACACAATCGTTTGATTCTCTTGTTGCAGCCAACTCATGCCGCAGCTGATATTGTGGTAGATTTGGCTGGTCAGTTCGTTCGACTAGAGGCAGAAAAAGTCCAACTTTGCAAGGCTGCTAAATTTTTGGCTGATCCAATGCAAGAGGCTAACAGGCTAGCAGCCGAGGCACAGAGCGAAAATGCATGCCTAAAGAACGAACTGAAGAAGCTGAAAAAGAAGATGAAGGAGGAGCAGGAGGCGAGGCAGAAGGCTTTCATTGAAGCAGACAAGAAAGAAGGCGCTCTCCACAAGTCCATTGAAAGTTTGCTAAATAAGATTTCTCCATGCTTGTATGCTTATTCTTTACCTCAAAATATTCTATTGTTGTAATGAGTTATTTTTCCATGATATTCGAGATACCGCCGACATGCTCGTTGACCGTACAAGCAAGCTTCGAGTGGACTCTATGGCGGATGCCCTTCCATTTGCGAATCGAGTCCAGCGACCAGATCCAAGATCTCTTGAAGAGGACCAAAGGAGCTCTGTCGAGGTTATTCACGATGATGTTCCAAAGCTGGATCAGAACAAGACTCTTGGAGAAATGCCAGATACTTTCTTCGTCGACTCCTCTGATGCTATTGAGGTATTGAAGCGCCGTTTCTCGCCTTTATGGTGCAGTCCTCACTTTTCAGCTTTTAATGGGGCATGGATTTGGTCCTGACCTGGAGCAACTATCCAAAGCACTACTAATGGATACAAGTGGTTGCCTTGTCAACCTTGATCATTTCAAACAATCATCACTGTCGTGCGCCAATCGGCTCCTTAAACCGGTTGATGATGACAAGAAGAAAGTTGCATCTGAAGCTGCACCAAGTTCATTGGCACGGACTTTATCAAGCTGGGCCTAGTAATTTGTTTAGTTGTAACCTGAATACATTTGTCCCTTGTTCGGTAATGAATTAAGCTGAATCTATTGCCGACACTTAACTTGTATCATAACCTTTTGAATGAAATGCTTTGCTGGCTCCCGATGGGAGTTTTCTGCATTCGATAATTTCCCTTTGATGCTTTTTTCTGAGGATGTATATTAAATATTTTGTTGCAGACTCCTTCGACTTCTTCCCGAGTCGAGAGTTCTTTGAATTCTTCTGCTATTGATAAATCGGAACTTGTGCGTCATCTGCGCGATCAAATTTCTCGACTGAATAAAGATATAGCAGCATTGGTGAAGAAGAAGACCGAAATTGCCGCTGTAGTCGAACAACAAGCATTAGATCGCCTTCGTGTGGCTACCGAGAGCCTAAGCTGTAAGAAGTCAATCACCCTTTTTGATTTTGTTGATACTTCTATTTTGTAAACGATCTTCTGCTGACTTGCTCTTCGTCTTCAAAAGTCGTTGATTTCGATGAGTCAGAAGAAAATAAGCGGATCCATGAGAACATTGCAGCGATGACCGATATATCTCACCCGAAGTGTGAATTATGGCCAAATAGGTCAAAGGCCGTAATCGTGGCGAAGTTCGAGTAACAGGCTGAGACAGTTTATTATTACTTTGATAAGTACCATGCTCATCTAACCATGGTATGGAAAACCATGTTTCCTTTCAATCCAGCACCCGAGACTCTGTCGGCTTTGTTCAATCGATTCAAAACTCCTATCAGAATTCGATCTTTTGTGCGCAAAGAACTTCTTGCTGGAGCTGAGCTAGCACATTCTTTTGTTTTAGCTTACCATCCGACCATGGATTAGAATCCATAGTCAATGCTAATGTAAGACTTGATCAATACTACCCCATACCTAGGCATCCTGCTCATATTATTATTTTTAGGATGGAGGCAGGTACTGAAAGAGATCTGAAGAACCAAGAGTATCAAGGGACCTCATCATGATAGGAATCCTTAAATATCCTTGCACATAGTGTGCTTTTGTAATTCGAAGAAATCACTCGCTCTTCCTTTTTTAAGAGGGTCTTGCGTTGCAAGAAGCGATGCTTTTAAAACATTATGTGTAATTGATGTTCTTTTTTAACACCACTACGAATCGATGGACCGTAAACCCAGCCGGAGCATTTTTGTATTCTGTTGAAGGAAATTGAGTGATCATGTAAGTTTGCTCACTCGACAATCCAGTAGTAATCGCAATTTTCGCAGAGTCGCATGTATTTTTGTAAGAACGGCACCATTCGAGTAAATGAGGGAATTATGCGCTTTTTATTTGGTTCCTAACACGGTGCACCGGTATAACCCTTTCATATGTTGTATTGTTTTCCACCAATTGCAGCTCGCATGTTTGTTTGAGGCTTTGATAGAAATATTTTTTGGTAAGAGCCACAGCTTCCGAGTATTGCCGAAAAAACCGTGCTATGTTGATAACTAGAGCACCCGATAGGAGTAGTAGTCAATGACGATATTGTAATAAGCCTTGCACCCCCGAGTATTGCCGGGTAAGCCATGATGTGTTATTAACCGAAGCTCCCAATAAAAGTAGTACTAGCCAATAAAAAAGATCTCGAACATTTGTTCGAATGAAAAGATAATCATATAAACTGAACCGGAAATTTTACGAGAACGACTAGCCTAAACGCGCTCTTTACGAATGTGCGCGTGAGAGCGACGGCCATGTGCGGGAGTCTGTTCTTTCGCCATGTGGATGCGTGCCGCTGCTGTGTGCTGCGTCGCATGCGCGCTGTTGCTGCCCACGCGGGTACTGCACTACTGCTGCATGCATACGCTGCATCCTATTGCTGGTCCGCATACACCACTTAGGCTAGCAGCACATGCATGTCCCTTTTGCTCTACCTATTCTATCTGGTCGCTTCCAGTACAAAGTAAGTAGGAAGCTTAATTACTCCACATGCACGATGCTCCAACTAGTAGCGAGGGTGCTAGTGAATAGTTTACATGCACGAATGCGAATCGTGTAAAACACACAAGAAAAACATAAAATAACACAGCAAAAAAGAAAAAAAAAGGTGTCTTGCCTACCCTAATTTATTGCTCTGTCTACGACACGGTATTTTCCTGGCAAAACTGACGCACAACCAATAAAAAAATGCAGTGCAATGCGTAAGTAAAGGCAGTGCACTGCCAATGCACCGTGTCGTAAAAAAACGCAGTGCGCTGCCAATGCACCGTGTCGTGCACTCTGACCCGGAAGCAGTGCAACGAAGAAGAACAAGAAAATGCACGTGTTTACGTGCTGCCAGTAAACTATCCCTTCACTATGAACAAACGCGGTACAAGGCAGAACACGGGCCATGCACTACTATTGCTAGTGCACCGTCCCGTGAACTGCAGAGCATAAGGCGGGGCATTATTATTCACATAGTTCAATGCACTGGGGAAATAAAAGGCAATGACCTGTGTACCCGAATGCAATGCACCGCAGAAACGAACAATGCACTTTCTACCCGAACGTAGTGCACTGTCTACCTGAACGTAGTGCACACTGATCTACCCGAACGTAGTGCACCGTAAAACTAAAGATAGTACACTCGGGGAAACGAAGGCAGTGCACATGAAGCTGAGACGATGCAAAACACATGCACGACAAAAGTTAGAAGGCAGTGCAACTGACACACTTAAGGCAGTTTGGAATTTTTTTATTAAAATATATTAACATGGGATCTTATTTTGAAGATTTGTACAAAACTAGCACAACCGTGGAAACGAATCATAATTTGAACACTAGCTTTAAAAATTATTTTGATTTTCGTATTGAATCTAGAGAACAAAAGAAAATAACCCATAGACGGCAAGACTGACATGTCCTCTCTCGTGTAATAAATTTCCTAGCTAAACAACCTAAGGCTGCTCATAGTGGGGAGTAACTTAGACTATTAACATATGCCATGTTACTAGTCTAGTTAACTACTCCCTCCGTCTCATAGAACAGGGCGTAAAAACATTTGCACAAGGATTAAGGAGGTGAAAGGATCGTATGCCGCACCTAGAGGGGGGGTGAATAGGTGCTAACCAATTTTTAGTTCTTTTTCAATTTAGGCTTCACACGAAAGGTAAATTCTCTAGATATGCAACTAAGTGAATTTACCTATATGACAAAGATATCAACTAAGCAAGGTATAGCTACGCAATAGTAGATAGAGTGGGATAGAGGTAACCGAGAGTGAAGCACGCGATGACAC